>NW_027109002.1:125093-130388 GCF_000696795.3 Halyomorpha halys
TCTTATGGTTACATAATTACAAATTATAACTCAATAATATCATTCACTGTTGATACGTTCATCTGTGGCATAAACATGATTCATTAACAAGATGTAGCTTAATAGCTCATGGAGTTAACTATCCACAAATTGGCCAATAAAGTGTGAATTTCCGCCTCAGTATATCTACCTCCTTAGGAGACAGTACAAAAATGTGATGCGCACACCGAACCTAATTTTCTTATTTTTAATGTATTCTCAGTTACTCATTTTCTTGAATACAAATCTTATTACTTTTTTATTAATCACCGATACTTTTGATCATAATTGTCAAAATAAAAAATCGGAAACTACAGTATTAATGTTTATATAAAAAAATGTGTGATGAGCACACCGAACCTAATTTTCTTATTTTTAATGTATTCTCAGTTACTCATTTTCTTGAATACAAATCTTATTATTTTTCTACTAATCTCTGATACTTTTGAATATAATTGTCATAATAAAAATCAAAACTACAGTATTAATGTTTATATAAAAAATGTGTGATACGCACACCGAACCTGAGTTTCTTATTTTTAAAGTAGTCTCAGTTACTCACTTTCTTGAATACAAATCTTATTATTTTTCTACTAATCCCTGATACTTTTGATTATAATTGTCATAATAAAAATCAAAACTACAGTATTAATGTTTATATAAAAAATGTGTGATGCGCACACCGAACCTGATTTTCTTATTTTTAAAGTATTCTCAGTTACTTTTTTTCTTGAACACAAATCTTATTATTTTTTTATTAATCTCTGATACTTTTGATTATAATTGTCAAAGTAAAAAATCGGAAACTACAGTATTAATGTTTATATAAAAACAAATGTGTGATGCGCACACCGAACCTGATTTTCTTAATTTTGATGTATTCTTAGTTACTCATTTTCTTGAATAAAATCTTATTATTTTTCTATTAATCTCAGATACTTTTGATTATAATTGTCAAAAAAATCGGAAACTGCAGTATTAATGTTTATATAAAAAAATGTGTGATGCGCACACCGAACCTGATTTTCATATTATTAAAGTAATCTCAGTTACTCATTTTCTTGAATACAAATTCTATTATTTTTCTATTAATCTCCGATACTTTTGATTATAATTGTCAAAATAAAAAATAAAAACTACAGTATTAATGTTTATATAAAAAAATGTGTGAAGCGCACACCGATCCTGAGTTTCTTATTTTTAAAGTAATCTCAGTTACTCATTTTCTTGAATACAAATTCTATTATTTTTCTATTAATCTCCAATACTTTTGATTATAATTGTCAAAATAAAAAATCGGAAAATGCAGTATTAATGTTTATATAAAAAAATGTGTGATGCACACACCGAACCTGAGTTTCTTGTTGCTAAAGTAGTCTCAGTTACTCATTTTCTTGAATAAAATCTTATTATTTTTCTATTAATCTCCGATACTTATTATTATAATTGTCAAAATAAAAATCGGAAAATGCAGTAATTATGTTTATATAAACAAATGTGTGATGCGCACACCGAACCTGAGTTTCTTATTTTTAAAGTATTCTCAGTTACTCATTTTCTTGAATACAAATCTTATTATTTTTCTATTAATCTCCGATACTTTTGATTATAATTGTCAAAATAAAAAATCGGAAACTACAGTATTAATGTTTAAATAAAAAAATGTGTGATGCGGACACCGAAACTGAGTTTCTTATTTTTAAAGTAGTCTCAGTTACTCACTTTCTTGAATACAAATCTTATTATTTTTCTACTAATCTCTGATACTTTTGATTATAATTGTCATAATAAAAAATCAAAACTACAGTATTAATGTTTATATAAAAAAATGTGTGATGCGCACACCGAACCTAATTTTCTTATTTTTAAAGTATTCTCAGTTACTCATTTTCCTGAATACAAATCCTATTATTTTTCTACTAATCTCTGATACTTTTGATTATAATTGTCATAATAAAAAATCAAAACTACAGTATTAATGTTTATATAAAAAATGTGTGATGCACACACCAAACCTGATTTCTTATTTTTAAAGTATTCTCAGTTTCTCATTTTCTTGAATACAAATTATATTATTTTTCTATTAATCTCCGATACACTTGATTATAATTGTCAAAATAAAAAATCGGAAACTACAGTATTAATGTTCATATAAAAAATGTGTGATGCGCACACCGTACCTCATTTTCTTATTTTTAAAGTATTCTCAGTTACTAATTTTCTTGAATACAAATCTTATTATTTTTCTATTAATCTCCGATACTTTTGATTATAATTGTCAAAATAAAAAATCGGCAACTAAATTATTAATGTTTATATAAAAAAATGTGTAATGCGCATACCGAACCTAATTTTCTTATTTTTAAAGTATTCTCAGTTACTCATTTTCTAGAATAAAATCTTATTATTTTTCTATTAATCTCTGATACTTTTGATTATAATTGTCAAAAAAAATAGGAAACTGCAGTAGTAATTTTAAATAAAAAGAATGTGTGATGCGCACACCGAACCTGAGTTTTTTATTTTTAAGTATTCTCAGTTACTCATTTTCTTGAATAAAATCTTATTATTTTTCTATTAATCTCTGATACTTTTGATTATAATTGTCAAAAAAATCGGAAACTGCAGTATTAATGTTTATATAAAAAAATGTGTGATGCGCACACCGAACCTAATTTTCTTATTTTTAAGGTATTCTCAGTTACTCATTTTCTTGAATACAAATCTTAATATTTTTCTATTAATCTCCGATACTTTTGATTATAATTGTCAAAATAAAAACTACAGTAATTGTGTTTAAATAAAAAAATGCGTGATGCGCACACCGAACTTTATTTTCCAATAAATTGAAAAAATATTATAGTGAATTATAAAAGGGGGGGGTATGTATGCAAAAGGATGTATATAATAGAAATACAATATTTATTGTTTTAAATAACATTATGTTATAAGCAACAAATTAAAAAAGAACGTTAATTAAATTGTAAATTAATGACGCTGAAATGATAACAGAGTCCTAACCTGTTTAATTAGGTTTTGTTGTTAATGTTATTATTACGATTAAAGAAAGACAATATTTTGTGTGGAATAGTTTTGAATTGAAATTTTAAAATTTTTAAGTGAATAATCAATTTAAAAATAGTGTTTGAAAATGTTCTGATATTATTTTGTTTTAAAGATGGGCACTTAGCCTGCAATAAGAGACATTTTAAGGATGTATTACATCAATGATTTAGATATATTCAAAAACAATAGTATTGTGCAAGGAAATAAAGTAATAATAATATGAAAAAAAATGTAGGTTGTCTGCTTGAGGTGCGAAATGTCTGCGAAATGGTCTGAGGGCCGAAGCGTTGCAGATGTTTTAAAGTAAATACTTGAGAGGAAAAGTGGATCAATTGAAGTTTATGTTAATAATAAAATAAACCACTCTCAAACAATCAATATAATAAATCATTAATTAAATTAATTTTACCGTTCATATTTACGCTTTTGGTTTTAGAGTGGATAGTTTTCTTATCCGATAGTTTTCTTGACGCGGTAATCTTAGAATATTGCGGAATAAATGAAAAATAATTTTGACCTGATATAGGGAATTTCTATTTGTTAATTTGCAGAAATTAGTAGAGGAAAAGAATAGTTAGGAAGCCAAAAAAACTGAGTAGGTCTGTTCCAACAACCACTCCTGACGATCGACAACTGTACAGAGCATGCGCTCTACTGGATTTGGGACGGAAAAACATGTACTACGCATGCTCTGTACAGTTCTGGATAGTTAGAAGTGATATGGTGAGCTTACCATTCTTGAGATTTATCTTGTAGAAAATCTATTATTGGTTTAGGATCTTTGTATGCAAAATTTATACTGAAATCTCCATTCATTCAATCTTTTCTACTATCATAACTCGTTGTAGCGTCAATAAAAAAAGTTGAATTATAGTTCATTCCAAAGAGGAGGAAATGCTGAATTTTCCTCTCACTTACAGTATGCAAATCCGATTTTTAGTTTTAGAGAGATTTTAATCTGAATGTAAAACATATCGTGCGTTGCTCCCCACAACTTTATCTCGAACGTTTTAGAACGTCGGTAAAGAAGTTTCATTAAAAAATCATTCAAGCATAAAGTTGAAAATTTTTTGAAATCTGAAACAATTGTGCTATTTTAACATATGAAGAAGTTTTTAATTGACATTTTTATAGTCAAGTTAGAAACATTTAGTGTGTTGAAGCTTAAAAACAAAAATTAAGCGTCTGAAAATCATCTAAAGTTCGCCAGAAATAATCGAATGAAATGAAAAGAAAAGAAAATCATTTAAAGTTTCCACTTTCCATTATAAGCAAATATTTGAAATGTGATATAGTAGTGTCGCTCCCTGAGGGTCATAGTGGGGCAGGTTCGGTCGGATAGAATTACATTTTTTTTGTGTTATGATCTTCTCTTGTGACATTGTGACATGTCATACATCCACCAACCTATTCGCTATAATTATTTGTTTGTAAAGTCAGATAAGTAAGGCTACGGAGGGCGGGAGTGGAGGGTTAAATTTCAATAAAGGTTTTCAATTACAATTTTTAATTTCAAAAATGAAAAGAAAAGAGGAAACGGTATTCAAGAAACCTAATTTTTTAAAATATCTTTATTGAAATTTACAACTTTATATTATATAATACATTCAGTAAATTTTATCTAAGTTAAAATGGAGTGTTGCAGGCGTGTAGAGAAACTACCCATTGGTAGCACCCTAATGAAATTTTACATTAGGTGATCTCGTGGCCATCTTCTTTTCAGGCGCCTCGGAGGATTGTCAGGAATGGAAGAGGATGCAAGATTAGAAACTAGGGGGTTTGAGTGGTTAGAGAGTTTATAATGGAAGGAGTGATATCTGGTTCGGGTTAGATCGGTTACATAGGGAACATGTAGGTCTTTGTATGATTTTATTCGTGACAAAGTAAGGAGCATTGAGGATTTTATGGATTTTGGATTGTAAGCATTGAATACGCGAGGAATTCGAAGGTTTAGTGGAGCCACAAAGCTCAACTCCATATGTCCAGATTGGCCTTCTTACAGGCATGTAGATCAGTCTTTTGTAATGTGTTGGAAGTTTAGACCGTTTGTCTGTCGAAATCGACGTGCAGTTTCCTGTCTTTTCAGTCTGGTGTGAGGATTCCAGGTTAATCGCCTGTCCAAATGTAGTCCAAGGTAGCGGATCTGTTCGACAGGGGTAAGGGCAACATCATTAAATGAAACTGTAGAGCAGTCAGTAGGTTTACGACGAA
>NW_027109002.1:131123-137514 GCF_000696795.3 Halyomorpha halys
TATATATAGGGTAATAGGAATATATAAATATATGGAAGAATCTTATGAGAATCCAGAGAAATTAGTAAATGTCTACTGATTATTGAATCGAAAGATTATTCCTAGACTTTAATCCAATAGTTCAATGTAACTACAATTCCTAGCCTGTAACGAGCAATCTACTAATTAACTGAATCGTCCAATTACCCTAAGACATTACCGCTTATTCACTACAGACCAGAATCGATAAACTACAGGCGCTCAACCCTAAACAGGGGAAGCATCGGGAACTATTCGAACCCACCGCTGACTAGATCTACCATTTCCACCTGCCGCCGTGTTCGGATCCGACTCCCTAATTGGTTAAAATATGCAGATTAAAACAAGACCTCAACCTTCCTCCACCCCTTCGCCAAACTCCTAGCGAAATTTATTTTCACATGAGGCTCTGTTATTCTCAACCCCAAACCCTTACTGCCTTTATGGGCTTCCAGGGAACTTATTAACATTGGGGCAAACCTCAACGCTAAGGAATTCCAGTTGAATTGTTGAATTAAATGAGGCTCAAGGGATTCTATCTCAATATCTCTCTTGATAAAGAAGTATTATAACGGTTCTAAATAAATTCAATGTTAAAAATGTATTAAGATGACGTGAGGCCTGGTTAAGTTGGTCCTTGATATATAAGTAACTTTTTTTTTGTTTGTAAATTTTTTTTAAATTATTTATTTATAATACAAATTTATATACAAAATAATACAATAGGTAAATATGTTGTATGTTTTATATACACTTGAAAATCTTGGAAAGGAACCATCCATTGGTGGTACTTCAAACATTAATTTAAACTAGAAGGTCCCGTGGCCATCTTCTTATTTGTAAATTTAAATTAAGTCTTGAAGACCTTAAATTACGAATTTAAAAAATATTTCACAGGCTTTTGATCGAGTCTGGCACCCAGGACTGCTATACAAGATCCGTAAATTCCTACTCCCTTCCTCATTATCCGTTCTTATCTCTCCGACTGATTATTTCAAGTAAATCACAACATCGCTTATTCATCCCTATTCTGTCAGTCTGCTGGTGTACCTCAGGGTAGTATCCTTGGTCCTAACCTTTGTACAGTTTTCACAGCTGATATCCTACCCATCGTAATACTATCCTCACCACGTATGCCGATGACACATGTATATTGTCAGTGAACAATGATCCTTACATAGACTGACTGAAAAGACATGTAACTGCTCGTCGATTTCGACTATTACAACATTTACTAGACAAACGATCTAAATTGCCAATCGATTACAAAAGACTGATCTACATGACTATTATAACGCCTATCTGGACATACGGAGTCGAGCTTTGGGGCTCCACTAAACCATCAGATCCCTCCCCGAATCCAATCCTTAGAGTCCAAAATCCTGCGTAAAATCCTTAGTGCTCCTTACTTTGTCACAAATCAAGTCATCCATCAGGACCTCAATGTCCCATATGTTGCCGATTTGGCCAGAACCAGATACCAATCCTTCCATGGAAAACTTCCCAACCACCGAAATCCACTTGTTTCTAACCTGGCTTCTCCTTCATTAACTAATAATCCTCCTAGGCGTCTGAAAATAAGATGGCCTCGAGATCTTCTCCTCTAGAAATGTTATTGGAGATCTATCAATGGGTAGATTCTTCAATGTTTGTATCATTGCACTATGTCACCTATAGCAAATTTACTTGTATATATTTTTATACAGTTGTAAATAACATTAGATAAATTATAAAAAAAAAATTGTGAAGGACAAAGTCTTTCATTACATTAAAGATACAGTTTTATAACAAAATTCGAGTCTAGTGCTCCATTACAATTTTTTTTTTTTAATAATACTTTTTATTTATTGATAGATATTACAATCTGCCACACAGTTGTGGGCAATAGGTGTAATAGTGATGAATGATCTCATACATACTAAAATAA
Source organism: Halyomorpha halys (assembly GCF_000696795.3). Taxonomy (NCBI): domain Eukaryota; kingdom Metazoa; phylum Arthropoda; class Insecta; order Hemiptera; family Pentatomidae; genus Halyomorpha; species Halyomorpha halys. The sequence goes on from NW_027109002.1 coordinate 133,069, forward strand.
AATAAAATAAATAAATGAATAAAAAAAAAACTCTCTTAAAATATATACAAACAAAATGAACATAATCAAACTATCTGTATGAAAAATAAATAAATAAAATAACATGATGATGAAATAATATAGTCTCTAGTCGCATTTACACTCTAATATACAATATTTACACAATCGACCTGAGAATCCCTGAGCCCACTCTATCCCCACGTGTGAGGGGTAGTGCAGAGCTCAAAAGATCCCAGCGCATCCCTCTCCCCGCATCACTGGTAATGAGTCAGTGGAGGCCGAGCAAGTGTACTAAAGCCGCAAACCCATTACAAAATAAATAAAAGATAAAACAGACTAGATAATACAAAACTATTAACGGTAAGCAAATAAACAAAAAATTATTTATTCCTGTCGTCATTATTTTAAATAAGGATATTTTATTATAACGAATGAGTGTGAAGCTAATGATGAGAGTTTCATTAAATGCACATATTCTGAATTTATTTTCCATGAAGGTACCGTAGAATCAGTTTCCCACTAGTAGTGTCCACAGAGGTAGGAGATGAAAGGAGATATAAATAAATGAAAACCGACCTAGCTCCTTGCCTTTGGTAAATAAGTAATGCCTTTGTGACGTGGTCCGAGGACGCAGCGCTATCTGTTGGAACTTAGTGCTGATATAGTGGGCCCCTGGGACTCACTCCGGGCTACACTCTCATCCCCTTCAGCGATAACACTCCCCCTTCAACTGTACTTTTTATTTTTCTGATTTCACACGATTTTATATTATAGTTGTGCGATGGAAGAAAATATCACACGATACAAACTCAGTCAATAAAACATATCTTCACTAATGGGAGGATAATGAGGTAAAAGTTGGTCAATCTTGACACCGAACATAATACAGGTTAATTATTTTTTTTATTATGTATTTTATTTTTAAACTTTACCGACTTATTTATGTAATATATTAGGTTGCAGAAAAAGAAATTCATTTTTTTTTCGGTAGATGGCTGTATTTTTTTTTTTCCGATCCCTCTTAAACAGAAAAGAAACAGTGAATTAGTGAGTGCTTTACTGTGAAAAAAAGGAATAAATCGTGTTGGGTATTACCTTTTACTACTTTTGGTATTTTAAGGTTACCTGTAGTGTTCATTTGTTATTTATGAAATATCCATGGTACTATTTTTAAAATCCGAAGGTGAGGGGTCTCCTCGTTTTGTTTCGCATAGGAGGTAGAGAAAATAAAAACATTAATTAATAAAGACAATAGATAATGGTAAAATAATATGAAAACAGTCAGAATTCGAAAAAGAAGTGTGAGGGAGTGCATCAGAAGATGGAGTTATAAGGTGATGTTGATGTTTTTGGAACCTTTCTTGCCCTGCCACCTCGCAGGAAGGGGGAATGGAGTGATAGACTGGAATACTGGATCGAAGGAAGCAGGGAGACAGTCAAAGAATTTAATGTGTCTCCGTGTGATGTGTTGTTGTACAGTTTCTAACTGTAGTTCGTTATGAATGTGCGTGTATTGGTGTAGTGATTTCAGGGCTGTTGGGTAGAGAAAATGTAGTAGTGGTTCACCGTGTAGGAGTGATGGTAGTAGTATTACTTTTTAGATGAGTAATTTGAGTCTGAATGACAGCCCTGGTGAGTAGATGAGGTGTTTAAGTTGGTATGATGTTGATTTGACGATTTGTATTATGTTCTGTATGTGTGCAGTGTAAGATAGATGTGTTTCTAGCTTAATGCCGAGGTATGTGAGATGTTTCTTGGTTCGTATTGTCTGTTCGTTGAGTTTAGGTGCTCTGTTGGGAGTTTTCTTGTATGAGAAAGTGATGGCGTCCGTTTTTTGTGGGTTGATGTGAATGTTTATGTCTCGTAGTTTGTTAGCGTTGAGTTGAGTCGCTGCAACGGCCTGATCCATTGCCTTGTCTGCATTCATGCTCGCCGAGTAAATGGCTATGTCATCAGCATATGCAGATATTTGAGCATCAAATTTCGTCCCGACTATAGATCGGCTGTACCGATGGATATCTCAGTATTGACGATTTCAGATTTAAGCCATTTCGCACTTAAAAAAATGCATTCGCTGTTTTCTGTTTGCACCATTCAGTTGTGAATTACAGGGTGTTAAAGATGCAATTCAACAAAGAGGAAATTATATACATTTTACAGTTTTTCTTTGATAAAGGTAAAAATGCATAGGAGAATGAAACATTATTTGTTGTTTTGAAATAGCGGCCATTTTCTATTTCCCCTTACTATACACACAAAACTCATCTATTTTGACTATTAATTACAAGTAATTTTCATTAAATTAATAAAAAATTGGAGCGAAATAACTGACATTTTTCCCACCTGTCTCTTGTACTACTTTTCCATCATTCGACTTTCATAGATATGTTGAATGGAGAATCTCGACATTTCTTAGTGACATATATCAACTAAACAAACTTCTTTTTAGTCTTCAATACAACGGGTGACAACTTCACAAGGCAAACTTTTTCCGAACTTTCTTCATATTCTCTTTTAGTTCTGATATAAACAGCATGTGTGAAGTATGCCTTCACCGTTATATTACATTTGATTGGCTGGTTGGATATTGTTAGTGGACTGTATTGAAATTAACTGCAATTAAAATAAGGCATTAAATGACTGAAAGAGAATTTATTTATAATCCATAGCTTGGTTGAACAGGAGAGAATATATGTTTTTTAAAAATTTATTTATTGATATTTACAACTGTACATAAATACATCAAGTAAATTTGAGGAAACCATAATGGTATGGTACAAGCATGTAGAGAAACTACCCAATGGTAGCACTCTCAAAACATTTTTTCAATACAAGGTCTCGAGGCCATCTTATTTTCAGACGCCTCGGAGGATTGTCCGGAATAAAAGAGGAAGCAAGATTAGAAACTAATGGGTTTGAGTGGTTAGGGAGTTCGTAATGGAAGGATTGATATCTGGTTCGGGATAGATCGGTTAGAAATGGAACATTGAGATCTTCGTGGATGATTTGATTTGTGACAAAGTAGGGAGCATTTAGGATTTTACGAAGGATTTTGGATTGTAAGGATTGGATACGAGAGGGATTCGAAGGTTCGAACGCCGTATGTCCAGATAGACCTTATAATTGTGTAAATCAGTGTTATGTAATGAATTGGAAGTTTGGACCGTGTGTCTAGTAAGTGCTGTAATAGTCGAAATCGACGTGCAGTATCCTGTCGTTTCAGTATTGTGTGAGGATTCTAGGTTAGTCGTTTGTCCAGATGTAGTCCAAGGTAGCGGATCTGTTCGACAGGGGTAAGGGCAACATAATTGAAGTATACTGTAGGGCAGTCAGTAGGTTTACGACGTAGGGTAAAGGTAATTTGATGGGATTTGTTGGAATTTATTTTAATCCTCCAATTACAACACAATTCTTTGAGGGCTGTGATATGGGATTGAAGAGTTTGGGATGGAATTAAAGGGGTATTATTAACATCGAGCACACATGTGTCATCGACATACGTGGTGAGGATGGTATTAGGATTGGTTGGGATGTCTGCTGTATAGATTGTGTAGAGGATGGGACCGAGGATACTACCCTGAGGAACACCTGCACACTGAAAGAAGAGGGATGAATAGGAACCATTGTGGTTTACTTTAAATAATCTGTCAGTGAGAAAGGAACGAATAATGAGAAAGTGTGTAGGGGGTAGGAATTTACGGTGTTTGTAAAGCAGTCCCGGGTACCAGACTCGTTCAAAAGCCTGTTCTACATCGAAAAAGACTCCCACGCTGTACATTCCGCGCTCTAAAGAAAACGAGGCAACGTCCACCACACGATGACATTAAGAAAATATTAAATGTTAAATACTAAATCTATCGTAGCTACAGTATGAATGATGGCCGAAATAAAACTTATAGTTAAGGTGTGTTAATTAATTTCGATTAGGGGTCTATGAAACATATGCTTATTGATTACAACGGTGTGAATCATATATAGATGGAGGCTCTTACTTGTTTCTTATCCTCCTCCACATCCCTCTATTTCCCTTCTCCTCGGCTGCCGGAGAGAACTTCGGGAGCGTCTCTACTCACTCATGATTTTCTACCGAACTAAAATGAAGAAACGATGCTGCTTTCCCAAAGAAAATATCGCACTTCTCCACTGGCTCTTGCCACAGCTCACTAGTAAATCTCTTTTGTTATCTCGGCCACATGGGGCTCTGGCGTTACTAATTAGCCATATGCTTATAATGCGGGTGGCCCCCTTGTTTTAATTCGTCCCCTTAAACAGCATAACGTACAATAACCAGTTATTTACATTTTTCAATTATTTTTTATTTATTTAATGTAATTTACAACTGTACAAAATAATACAATAGTAATATATGTTGTATGTTTCATATACACTTGAAAATCTTGGGAAGGAACCACCCATTGGTGGTACTTCAAACATTAATTTAAATTA
>NW_027109002.1:138244-140420 GCF_000696795.3 Halyomorpha halys
GTGTGCTGTGATAAGATCGTGGCCAGGAGCTTTTTTAGAAGGTAATTGGTAGATGATGTTCATTATTTCTGAGGGATGAAAGGCATTAGGAGGAAGGGTCATTTGGAGTGGAATTGTAATCTCTGCCTTCAAATATTAAATATTCTAACACTAGTTTACATTTTAATGCTTCGTTATTGCTATTTTTAACGATGTATTCAGATTTAATGAAGACAAATTAGAGTTTGTTATAAATTATTATATTTAGGTAAAATTGATCATTTACGTATACTTTATTATTGTGATTTGGTAACATAAGTTCGTCGAATATATAATGGTATTCGTTTCTAGCATCTCACGAAAGAAAGGTTGAAATAAAACATTTGAAAATATTTTCTTTATTTGAAACCCATATTTGTCCGCCAAGGTCCGCTAATTCAAAAGTTTATTGTGGACAAAGATTCGAACATTCCCTTTTATATACCTAGATAATGTGATAAGACGGTAACTATGGCAACGTATTTATATATAAAAATTTTATTTTATACCAGATCGGCCTGGTGGGCCTTACATGGTTCATATAACCGTTATATTGTATATATATATTTTTAAATAGTTGATTATGGGAGAGGGGTATAGTCTCGTACAAAAGACACCCCTAACCATATACAATGTTATTATTAAAATAAGAAAAAAAATAGATAAGAATAATGCTTCTTAATAAAAGAGGAAAGTAAAATTAATGACAAAAAATAATGATATTGGTACATTGGCATATTGCCCTCTAATAGTAAAAATAAACAAGTTAATTTGAAAAAGGGACAAGAGAAGAAAATAGAAAAAAAATAATAATGAATAAATAAAATGAGTAATAAAAAGTAAAATAGAGGTAGTGTGACTATGAATTAATTTTATATTTATTAAAATTTAAAACAGAATGTCCTGCAGCAGCCTGGTCTTCAGTCTTCGGGTTGAGGTTGGGCTTCCCAGGTTGTAGGTCACTACTCTTTTAACTGTTGTGTAACTCTTTGGCAACTGGGAGTGGAACTTCATGAACAGTTTTTTGATATAATCCACTATTGAATCCATCTGTAATTCGCGATGCAATTGGCTATTTCTTATGAACCAAGGAGCATTAACTGCGATTCTTAGGACTTTATTTTGAAAATATTGGAGTTTTTTCCTTTTCGTGAAGGATGCCGCTCTCCAGATTTCATAGCCGTACATCAGAAGTGGCCTGAGAATTGTATTAAATATAAGAACAGTTGTTTCTGGTTTTAGTTTGGAATTTCTGTTTAGGATAGGATATAGCATTGCTAATCTTGCGCAGGTTTGAGTTAGTTTGATGTTGATATGGTGATTCCAGGTGAGGTGGCAACCTAGGTGAATTCCCAGGTATCTTACTGTGCAACGTATTGGATAACGACTAACTTCACTGTCTTACCGTACAATACCTAGAATATAAACAGTTTTTAAATAAAAACTCTCCCAGTGGCTTAAAATTTTCAAAATATTGACACCGACCTCTCTATGAAAGTTTGGTAAAAGATTTTTCAGGAGTAAAGCAAAGTTGAAATTACTTTTAAACACCTCAAGAAACCCTTAAATACGAATTTTGAAAAAAATGGAAAATTTTTTAGTTCTAAATTTCCGCCTTTGTTTGTATATAAAAATCTAAAAAAATAGAAATAACTTCAATACTACTCGACTAATCTACACCAAACATTGTTTAGGGCTCTATGAGCTGCACAAACCGGGTCTGATAAAACAAATTTGAACCGGAGATATAAAATAAATCGTGCTATTTGTTTTTTCCTATTTGATACCCATATTTAGTATCAAATATAAATTTCGATGTCAACTGAAAGAGCAGACAATCAGCTTTCCAAGGGTTATATTAACGTACAAATCGGATAAAATGAAGAGAAGTTATGAACGATTATATACCTGGGGAACTCAACCTCAACCCGAAGACTGAAGCCCAGACTGCTGCAGGTCATTCTGTTATAAATTTAATAAATATAAAATTAATTCATAGTCAAACTACCTCTATTTTACTTTTTATTATTATTTTATTATTTATTTATTCATTATTATTATTATTATTTTCTATTTTCTTCTCTTGTCCCATTTTCAAATTAACTTGTTTCATTTTACTATTAGAGATCAATTTATTGTTTTATTTAAGTGTACCAAT
>NW_027109002.1:142600-142906 GCF_000696795.3 Halyomorpha halys
AAAGTTTATATTTCTACATCGTTACAATGGTTATTTAATTCTTCATTCTTTCAGTGTTTATTCTATTTAACTTTATATATGCACCCTTTAAATCTGCACCACTGCAACCCATAGTACAAGAGCCCAAGAGGAGAAAAAAGTAGTTATTTCACCCCAAACTTTAATGAAAACTATGTATAATTATTAGTCAAAATTGATGAATCTGCCAAGCATAGGTAGGGGGAATAAAAAATGGCGACTGTTTTAAAACGTTAAAAATAACTAATTTTTTATTCTCTATATCTTTACAACTACCAACAACAACAG
>NW_027109002.1:146146-147382 GCF_000696795.3 Halyomorpha halys
GCTTTTTAAAAAGCAACATTTCATAAAAATATTGTATGGAACATAATGAAATATCAGAGAGAAATCTATATCTCAGGAACTATGTGGCGTACAGATGTCTATTAGCACTCAAATTAAAGCTAGTTTCATGAGCTATAAAGTAGTTAATGACGTTTATTCTCGTAGTAGTAGTTTTCATGAAATTGGTTTAAATAAATTGATTTATAGTTGTTCCGACAAATTCTCATTTGCCAAATTTATATGTGTGAATATTATAAAAACTACAACCACTACGAAGGTAAGTGTCATAAACTACTTTATAGTAAGTTAAATTTCCTTTATTTTGAGTGTCGACAGTCATATCTGCGTCTTATGGGTCTAGAGATATATTTTTTCAAAAATCCAACATTTTACACGAACAACTAGAAATTAACATTTTGTGAGTTTATTTTGTCAAATATTATAAACACTACTACTCCTACAAAGATAAAAATTATTAACTATTTTATAATAAATTTAACTAGCTTTAATTTGAGTGCAGACAGAAATCTGTACGTCCAACGGTTTCTGAAATAAAGTTTTTCATAAATCAAACAAATTGTCCAAACAACTATAAATCAATTTATTTTTGTAAATATAATGAAAACTGCTATTCCTATGAAGGTAAAGGTCTTAAAGTACTTTATAGTCCATTAAACTAGCTTTAATTTGATTGCTTATAGACATCTTTTCATAAAATATTTCCTGAGATATAGATTTCTTAAAATAAATAACCTAACTACTGATATTTCAGTACATTTTTATGAAATGTTGCTTTTTAAAAAGCTATATCTCGAGAACTATTGGACGTAAATAGTTCTATCAGGGCTAATATTTCAGCAAATTTATTCGCCTTTAAATAATGTTCTTTTAGATTTTCTAGTGTTGTTGGCAGTTTTTAAGATATAGAGCTCCGAATGAAAAATTAATGTTTGAAATAAAAAATTGGTGTGAAATAACTGCTTTTTTTTCTTTTCGGCTCTTGTACTATTAGAAAATAAATAATTGTTTATTTTTAACTATTTTTATAATGAGGCTTAGAAGGTAGGCCTGCAACTAAGGCCAGTTGCAAGCCTACCTTCTACGCCATACCCCTGATGAAGACCTGAAACTCAGGTCGAAACGTCGGGATAAAATAAATAAATATGGTTTTGTTTATTTATGTTGTTCTTTGCTGACCGCACCCCCCGAAAAACTTCTCCAATCGTTAACTATTTT
>NW_027109002.1:147432-148111 GCF_000696795.3 Halyomorpha halys
GAGCAGAATTTGAGATCTATCCACTATAACAAAGTAACAAACACAGAGCGAAGTGTATATCGAACTGTACCTGCGGCCATGACACATGAGACTCATATATATAATTTAAAATATTTAATTTTTTTGCTTTAGCATATAACCTTACTATACATCTTTTATTTATATTCATCTGATACTTACTTACTTTTATCACTTTGTAATTAATGTTTTTAATTTGAGGAATAAAATACACTGTTGGGAGTAAATCGAACCATTGTAGTTGGTGTTATTATTAATATAAACCATTCTCAAACGACAAAATAATAAATATATTAATAAACTTTAGTATACTATATAATTGTATTCTAATTACTTTTCTCGGTGCCACCGCCTATGAATCCGACCGCTAGAAAATCAAATTCTGTTTCACAAAATGAAAACCACATTAACAAATAATTTTTATTACTGAAAGAGATAATACCTCTGGCTGAAGCTGATTAATTTCCCAACTTGGCAAACCCATCAATTTTGACTAGTAATCAAACATAGTTTTTATTAAAGTAATATAAAATCGTGGTCAAATAACTGACTTTTTTCTCCTCTTGGGTTCTTGTACTACTACTATATTTCATAAATATTGTCATAGGCAGAAGTTATAGTGAGTTTTATCGATTAGGTATTTTTCCAATCAATTTTATTT
>NW_027109002.1:149589-150888 GCF_000696795.3 Halyomorpha halys
ACTGTAGGGCAAGACGAAGGGTAAATGTGATTTGGTGGGATTTATGTAATTAAAGGTAACAGAGAAAAGTTCAAATAACCGAGAGTCCAAGTAAACTAGAAGAACGGAGTAAAAAATTAAAGAATATGGTTTCGGCGTACCCAGAGGGGGGCAGGAAGAGGCAGTTACCCCCTGTCCCCCAGGATTGAATAATAATAATAAAGGCCTAACGAACCCGAAGGTTCGATGCCGAACCACCAAACGCTCTTTGCATACATCCTTCCAGTGATGCCCCTCCAAATCCAATTCGACTAAATCATTTCTAACGCAATCCTCCCATCTACGTTTCGGTCTACCCCTCGGACGTTTACCCGTAGGTTCAGTGTTTATTAACATTTTAGGGATCCGCTCGTTACTAAGCCCTACAACCATACATGCCCATCTTATACGTCGCAATACTTGAATTATATTTACCCGGTGTAGGTCCCTTGATTCAGCGTTGTGTAATCTTCTAAATTCTCCCGTTAAATCATCCTTTTTCGGTCCGAATATTTTGCGTAATATTTTATTTTCGAAAACCTTAAGACGCTGTTCATCCCTTAATGTAAGATGCCATATCTCACATCCATAAAGAACAGTGGGAAGGATAATAGTTTTGTAAATTCTTATTTTTAAATTTTTCAATAGAAGGCACGAGCTAAGCAATTTCGAAATTGAAAAATAACAAGCATTTCCCACTTTCAAACTAGCTTTTATTTCCTCATCAATTTCGTTTTTTCTAGTTACCGTATAACCTAATTACTTAAACCTATCTACCTATTCAAAAGTATTTCCTCCTATATCTATATCACCGAAATTGCAAGCGTTTCTACTGCTAACCATGTATTTTGTTTTATCCGTATTTATTTCAAGACCTAGTTCCTGACTTGAGTTTATTAGCGTGGTTGTATTTAGTTCTAAGTTTCTTTGTCCTCACCCAATAATACCAAACCACCAGCATACCCAAGCACCGGTATTTTACCACCCAAAGTGAAACCCTTTTCGGTATTCATCACACTTTTAATGACGTATTCTAGTGCTAGATTAAATAAGGTAGGTGATAAAGAATCACCTTGTTTTAAATCCGACAGGACCTCGAATTTCTCAGAATAATGATCACCGATTCCTACCTTCCAGGATTAAAAAAAAAGTATTAATTTAATAAAAAATTATTTTTTTTTCTTCCTTAGCAAATACTAATTGTAATAACTAATAAAATACTGCGAAAATTACATATAATATTCTTACATTCTTGGTTTCATTATCATTTTTTGAGCTGAA
>NW_027109002.1:150938-152653 GCF_000696795.3 Halyomorpha halys
AATGATCACCGATTCCTACCTTCCAGGATTAAAAAAAAAGTATTAATTTAATAAAAAATTATTTTTTTTTCTTCCTTAGCAAATACTAATTGTAATAACTAATAAAATACTGCGAAAATTACATATAATATTCTTACATTCTTGGTTTCATTATCATTTTTTGAGCTGAATTTCACAATCTGATTGACTATGGCTCGCCCCTACTAGTTTAATCACAGGTACGCCTTTGAAGTATGGTGCGTGTCGCGCATCACACTACTTTCACTTAAACTACATGGACTTCATATTGATAAAATGAAATGAAACGAAAGAGCTATGTCCGTTTAAAACAACCATAAGATTTCATAATATATTGACCAAAGAGAGTGTGCATATAATTACAAATTGTTTTTAAATAAGAAATAAAAGTTGTTACAATATTTATAAATAATAAATGCAAATTTTCAATATTTATATTCTCTAAACAATTACAATATTGGTTCAATTTAAAGAAGCAAAAGGTGGTTTATACAGAAAGGTTTTAAACGGGGGAAGGGTTGGTACAGGACGTAGGTTAGAGATAATGGAGTTCCAGTGAAAGGCAGATCGGGTAAAACATTATTTATCAAACGCATTAGTGAGGTGGAGGGTAGATGTCAAAATAAACAGGACCTGGTAGTACGGGATTGGACTGAGAATTTGAATTGCAGGTTTTCTAGGATATAGGAGGGGCGTTGAGTACTAATTACTTAGAATAGAAAATAAGCTAGGAAATACTGGGATCGGAAGGATGAATAGAGCCACTTCAGTTCGTCGTAATACTGAGTTATGTGCAAGTTAACGAACGCTATAGTATTCAACAGCTATTATTATAAACAGACTATCATTATAAATATTATAAATCTGGCACATTTCGACAGACACTGACCATAGAGGAAGTGACCTTTCCTTAGTATTCTATATCAATGTAGAAAGTAAGGGCCTGGCATTTAGGCAGGTACAAGCTGTTATCTCACAATGGACTTGCATCAGTCTAACTATTTTATGTTTAACAAATGTAAGTCAGTTCTCACAAGTCCTTAGGTCATGGTCCCTTACACCAATTTCTTGGAAGCCTGGCCACCCTGTTTCTAGTCACGCCTTTTTCTCCTCCCAGATATTTATTTTTAATTTTATGGGAACTCTAGGCCTCGCCTAGTTTCCTAAAATTATCTGATTGGTCCAAACCCCTTCTCCTATTTCATTATTCTTCCTACCCCCTCTTCTCAAGTGTACATATATATTCCCTAGCACTAGATAGCTAAGAGAGAGACTCTGTAACAGTAAGAGTTAGAGTAAGGGTAACATGTAGTTCTTTTAAATATGTAAGAATAAAGTCATTTTAGTCTTCACTGATGTTTATGTTATTTAAGTTACGTATCTCTGATGATCGCAAAAATAAATCGTACTGCGAAATTCATAGGACGTTTAGCTTTTGATTGAATATTATCCATGGGTCCACCATATACCAGCAGCCATAGTAAAGTGGGGAAAACAAGAGAGGAAACTAAGAGTTTACGGGTTTTAAGTGGAAGGAGAGATTCTTTGAATTCCTTCGGGGTTGCTATGGTTCGACGGGAAATTTGGGCAATGTGTGGTTTGAAGGAGAGAGTTTGATCAAAAGTGACTCTAAGATCAAAAGTTTTTTACTGACGAGTGGAATGACAAAGGAGTATTATTTAGGATAAGATTGGGTA
>NW_027109002.1:153402-155955 GCF_000696795.3 Halyomorpha halys
CACGTATGCCGATTACTAGACAAACGGTCCAAACTTCTAACGCATTGCAAAAGAGTTATTTACATGACAATTATAAGGCCTATCTGGACAAATGGCGTTGAGCTTTGGAGCTCCACTAAACCTTCGAATTCCTCTCGTATCCAATCCTTGCCATCCAAAATCATAAATGCTCCTTTGTCACAAATAAAATCATACATAAAGAGCTTAATGTTCCCTATGTAACCGATCTAGCCCGAACCCGATATCATTCCTTCCATTATAAACTCTCCAACCACTCAAACCCCTTAGTTTCTAATCTTGCATCCTCTTCCATTCCTGACAATCCTCTGAGGCACCTGAAAAGAAGATGGCCACGAAACCAGTAAATGTAAAATGTCATTAGAGTGCTACTAATGAGTAGTTTCTCTATACGCCTGTAACACTCCAATTTAACTTAGATCAGATTTACTCAATGTATTATAATGTACAGTTGTAAATAGCAATAAATAAATAATAAAAAAAAAAGTCTTCTTTGTCTTTGACGTGCTTATTGTTGGTTGCTTAAGTTCTTATTTTACTAATGTCTTGTTTAATATTTGTTTCAAAACAATAATTTATTTATCATTATTGAAGACTATAGAAGACATATTTTATGAAAAAATATTTTAATTTTTCTGTTGGTAAATATGTTCCTATTTTATAAGTTTCTTCCAGGTGGGAATAATTCTAACTGCCTGCGGCTTAAACTTATGTCATAAATATTTTGGGAATCTTTACAAGTGGCCCATCGAGAAGTTTTAAATGTGGCAAATGGAGGTGAGGAAGTGAGAGGCCAATCCTGTTTGCCTTCCCTTCCTCACTGGACCAATATTGACTCCAGCTCCAGTCCTCTGGAGGTGCCTGTCTCTTCTGGATCTTGCTCTCTGTAATGGACAGTTCGATTGGCTTTTGAAGGGTCCCATCAGTGCCTGGTTCGAGTGCAACGTTTAATTATTTATATTACTACCTAACGTAATTAATCAATTAATTTCTTTGATGTATCTAAATTTGCTTCCCTTAAAAAGAAAGAAAAATATCATTTATATGGATAATTTCAAATCAGACATACAAAATGTGAAGCAGCATTATGCTGAAATTATAAGCAGAATTAATTCATGATTAGGATAATTATATATGAGAAAAATAATATATGGTTAAATTTTATGGATTTTTTAACACTAAAATGAACAAATCTTGACAAATAACTAACCTGGAATCCTCACATGACTGAAAAGACAGGAAACTGCACGTCGATTCCGACTATTACAGCACTTAATAGACAAACGGTCTAAAGTTCCAATCCATTACAAAAGACTAATTTACATGACTATAATAAGGCCTATCTGGACATACGAGTAGAACTATGGGGCTCCACTAAACTATCAAATTCCTCCCGTATTCAATCCTTACAGTCAAAACTCCTTAATGCTCCTTACTTTGTCACAAAATCATACACAAAGACCTTAATATTCCCTATGTAACCGATCTAGCCTGAAGCATATTTCAATCCTTCTATTATAAACTCCCTAACCACCCAAACCTACTAGTTCTTAACCTTGCTTATTATCATGGTCTCGAGATCTTCTGATCTGGAAAATGTATTGGAGTTCTATCAATGGGTAGATTCTCCACATGTTTGTATCATGTCGTTTTATCACTAGCAGCAAATTTACTTGTTGTATATATTTATATAAAGTTGTGAAAATAAAAAAAAAAAAATAATTTTAAAAATTGAATAAATAAGTAAACTAAATAAAATGAATAAATGGAATATGGTGTGGTAAAATAAAACTCAAATAGTGAGAACTATTTTAATGAGCCAACGTTTCGCCGCACGCTGCAGGGCTTCTTCAGGGCTGTTGACAGAATTGGGATTGAGTCAAGTGACTAGACAAGTAGTCTCACTTTGACTTCCGAGTACCATGGATTTAGAATCGATTCTAGAAGATATAACTTTTTAGCAATAGTTTCAGGCATATTTCATATGGATCAAAAGTTATTAATTATCCATGTACTTTTAATTCCCATGGACATGTGTTTTTGGCCCTTTTAATAATTATTGTTGTTTTTTACGTAGGTAGATAAGCCGTATCTCTGTATTTCAGTTAGGGATGGGATATCAATATCGATATTTTGTCTCTGATACCTGATATTTCGATATCAATATTGAGTAACCGATAATATCAGAATATCGATATTTTCCTTCAATAATATCGGAATATCGATTTATAGGAAAAAAAAAAGGTCACACCAGAAATAATAAAAATTCGATGTAAATAAAATAAATATTGATAATATAAACTCCAATGTATTGTTGTCGATCTTTGATATTGTTATTAATATCGATATCGATAATTAGCAATAATATTCTAATATTATTTTATTAAAATATTGATATTTTATTTAAAAAGGCTAGACAAATTTAAAATGAAATATCGATATTTTGTTACAATAATTTAAAATCCAATTCAATATTTAGTATTGTTATTAATACTGACATCGAAGATAAACAAAGATATTTGAATATTATTTATC
>NW_027109002.1:156715-159374 GCF_000696795.3 Halyomorpha halys
CTGTCCAGTTTATTATAGAAGTTCAATAAGAAGAGGCATTAAAAATAATTTTCCTCTTCAAATTTCTTTTAACGATCTGACAAAGTTGGAAAATTAGGCTTTAGGACGAGAATAGGAGCTGTTGGAGTTTTGAGAAAGTTTACGACTAACAATAGCTCCCCCCCCCCCACCACTGCCTAGTAGATAGCCCCGGGTCGGGGATTAAGGGAGCAGTTCGGGATGGAGGCTGCTGATTGGCTGCTACGAGGGGAGGGATGAAGATGTATAGTGACCGCTAATAGTATTAATTATTTGATGGCGGTGTAGATAGGGCTCAAAGGGACGAGGCAATAAAACCCTCAAGGCGTTACACAAAGGGGCTGCTTGTGATAGCCCTTGGCGTGAGCTGAGGGCCGGGTCAAAGGGGTGTGAACCAAAGACCAAAGGCTGTATTGTCTTCATAATAACGGCTTATTAGAGATAGCGACACCATCCAAAGTCCAAGAGGAAAAAAAGATTTTTCATTAATTGTACCAAAAACAAAAGCTAAGTGTTTTTTAAGAAGATGGTCAGAGCTGTAGTCAAAAATACAAATAATGTTTTCAACTACATATTAATTGCCTATTAGTACAAGAGCCCAAGAGAAGAAAAAATACAATTATTTCACCACAATTTCTGATTATTCTAATGAAAACTATGCATAGTTACTAGTCAAAATTAATGAGTCTACCGAGTATGGATAGGGTGATTAAAAAATGGCGGCTGATTCTAAACGTTAAAAAAAATAATTAATTTTTCATTCGGAGCTCTATATCTATGGTGGGCAACAGTATGGTGGAAGGTATATGTCAGTGTCAGATATAAATATTTTAGGACTATTTACTATTAATGATGTTCTCTTAGGTTTTTTAGTGTTGTTGATATAGTACAAGAGCCGGAAAGAAAAAAAGGCAGTTATCTCATCCCAATTTTTCATTACTTATATGAAAACTATGTATAATTAATAAGTCAAAATTGAAGAGTCTGCCAAGCATAGGTAGGGTAATAAAAAATGGCGGGTGTTTCAAAGCGATAAGAAAAACTTTTCATTCTGAGCTCTGTATCTTAAAAAGAAGGAACAACACAAGAAAACCTAAGAGAACGCCATTTAAAGAAGAGTAAATTTGCTAAAATGTGAGCCCTAATACAGTTATTTGCATTAATTAGTTTTCGAGATATAGCTAAAAAGCAACATTTCATAAAAATGTTGTATGGGACTTACTGAAAGACTTCATCTTCATTCATGCCAAATTCATATTCATATGTGAATATTATAAAAACTACTACCCCTACGAAGATAAGTTTCATAAAGTACTTAATAGTAAGTTAAATTTTCTTTATTTTGAGTGTTGGCAGACATATGTGCGTCTTATAGATCTAGAGATATGTTTTTTAAAAATCCAACAACTAGAAATTGACATTTTGTGAGATTATTTTGTCAAATATCATAAAAACTACTACTCCTACAAAGATAAACATAATCAACTATTTTGTAGTAAATATAACTAACTTTAATTTGAGCGCTGGGAGACATCTGTACGTCCAATAATTTCTGAAATGAAGTTTTTCATAAATCAAACTTGTCCGAACAACTATAAACCAATTTATTTTAGCAAATATCATGAAAACTACTATTCTTACGAAGGTAGAGGTCATACTTTTTTTATAGTTCATTAAACTAGCTTTAATTGAGTGCTGATAGACATCTAAATGTCACATAGTTCCTGAGATATAGAATTCTCAAAATAAATTAACTAACAACTAATCTTTCGGTAGATTTTTAACAAATTTTGCTTTTTAAAAAGCTATATCTCGAGAACTATTGACTGTAAATAGCTCTTTTAGGACTATTATTTCAGCAAATTTACTCTTCTTTAAATAATCTTATCTTAGATTTTCTATTGTTGTAGGTAGTTTTTAAGATATGGAGCTCCGAATGAAAAATTAGTGTTTTTTAAAGGTTTTGAAACAGCCTCCATTTTTATTCCTCCTACCTATACTTGGCAGACATCAATTTTTACTAGTAATTATACCTAGTTTTCATTAAAGTAATCAAAATTTGGG
Source organism: Halyomorpha halys (assembly GCF_000696795.3). NCBI lineage: Eukaryota > Metazoa > Arthropoda > Insecta > Hemiptera > Pentatomidae > Halyomorpha > Halyomorpha halys. The sequence goes on from NW_027109002.1 coordinate 158,798, forward strand.
ATGTGATAACGGCCTTTTTTCTTTCCGGCTCTTGTACTATATCAACAACACTAAAAAACCTAAGAGAACATCATTAATAGTAAATGTCCTAAAATATTTATATCTGATACTGACATATACCTTCCACCACACTGCTGCGTTTGATAAATCATTTTTTTACCCGAGCTGCATATCACTGGAACTCCATTCCCTCTGACATACGTCATGTACCAACCCTTCCCTCGTTTAAAACCCTTCTATTTAACTACCATTTATTTCACCAATCTAATCCGATAATGTAATAGTACAGATAATTTGTAACTATCTTTTCTTTTTTTTATGTATTTAGTCAGTTATAAAATTATTTATATATAATTTTAATCTAAGATATAATTAAGTGTGGCCAGATTGTTTATGGCAAATATATGTTATTGTGAAATTAAAATTACTTTATATTATGTATTATTATTTATAATAATTGTTCTAAAGGAACCTAGTCCCAGGATAATAAATTATTTTATATTTCATTTCATTACATGGATAAATTGTAACATTAGTATTAGATACATGTAATTGCATAGAAGATAGTATATACTAA
>NW_027109002.1:159424-160053 GCF_000696795.3 Halyomorpha halys
GAATAGACTTCACTTTAATGTTTATATAAGGTTTAATTTATTATAAAACAACAAAATAAAAAATGTTATAGTATATACTAAAGTTGCTCGAGTAACTAAAGTATTTCTTTCTTTCAAACAATCGATATCTTCCGCAGCGGGACTTGGACCCCAGCTACGGTAATGCTTTCAATGCACCTATTCTCTTGAAACTTGTTAATTTCCTTTCCGTTCCCACTCAAGGATATTAGTGGGACTTGGAGTTTACCGTGCAAGTGGAGCGGATAACTTAAATTCAAAGCTGTGGGGGGGGGGCTGCTTGTATTGCACACTTTGTTGCCCCCAGCGACTTAACGATATTTACTTAGGACTGTCCCCTAGCGGGCTGTTTGAATTGTCCACAGAGCCTGATAAACGCCTTTGCCTCTCTCCCAAAAGCTCTTTTCTTTGACAAATTTGCTTTTTATTTAACCCTTTTTGATTAAAAGTATAATTTGCACTTTGCTAAAAACTAACACTCAAACCCGCTCTCAATTTTCTCATATTTTTTATCCGGGTAATTTTAACGGCTTGCTTTTATTTTATGTGTACTTCATAGCATATTAGAATTGTATTCATGAAGACATTATCTTTAACGTTACTTTCAGAAA
>NW_027109002.1:160508-165738 GCF_000696795.3 Halyomorpha halys
ATGGATGGTTTTATTCGTGACAAAGGAGCATTGACGAAGGATTTTGGATTTTTCTTGCAGTGCAAAAGAGTAAGGCGCCATTATTGTTTTAGTATGACGTCATTTCGACATATACATACGCTAGGCTTTGGTTGGTTAACGTTGGTTAACAATAAATAGTTTTCTTTACTAATTCGAATATACCTTAATCATTGATGTCATATATACTCAAAATGACTCTTTAGCAGGCTAATTGATCATGTTATATCTTTAAAACATAATAAATATTAAAATAATATCATAACAGTTTTAAATACTATTTTTTAAATTGAATATACACTTACAAATATTCTTTCTTTAATCTTATTAATATTGACAACGAAACCTTCCTTCAACAGGTTAGGAATCAGTTATCACTTTTTCACTTTTAGCGTCATTAATTTACAATTTAATTAACGTTCTTTTTTAATTTATTGCTTATAACACAACACTATTTTAAAACCATAAATATTGTATTTTAATTATATACATTTTTTGCATACAAATACCCCTTTTAGTGTTTTCTTTGGATACTTTGGGAGTCTCACACTATGAACAGAGATGCTAAAATTAATGATTGTTTAAAGTAACTAAATATAATTTTTATTAAAGTAATCAAATATTGGGGTGAAATATCTTTTTTTTAATATATGTATATATAGTTGACCGTAAAAATTGATATATTAGAAGATGGTCAGGATTGCCGTCAAAAGAGAAACAAAAATAGTTTATAACTATTTATTTTCCGACGTTTCGCCCCACTTTCTAGAGCTTCATCAGGGCTAAAAAGATATTAAAAAAAAAAACTGAGAATATTACAACAATAAGATACAATAAGCCAATTTAAGTTAGGATAAATATATGTAAAAATAAAGTGATAAGTAATTACATATTAATAAAAGGAAGGAAGACGTAAAATAGTATCAATATAAAATAAAATTGAATAAACAATGATAAGAATAAAAAATAAGTAACAATGGTAAGAGTAAAAATACGTAAAATATACAGTTAAAAAGTGCAGGAGACGAAAAAACATAAAGAGGTTAAATAAATGTCTATATTTATCCTAACTTAAATTTCCTTATTATATCTTATTGTTGTAATGTTCTCAGTTTTTTTTTGTATCTTTTTAGCCCTGATGAAGCCCTGCAAAGTTGGGCGAAACGTCGGAAAATAAATAGTTGTAAACTATTTTTGTTTACCTACTATGTTTGTTTTGTAATCCTGACCATCTTCTTACATATCTGTTTTTTTCACTTCTCTTGAGCTCTTGGTTATTACTTCATTCAATTACCGTTATTATCTTATTGATTTTTATTGGAGTACGGTTCATTCAAGTATAATTTATGCTGTCCTGGACCAAATAGAGATGATAATTTGGGAAAGGTGGGTTTGATGATAGTGAAAAGTTGCTTCCACAATGTCGTTTGTTCCTTTATGGAGCTCTCCCGTTGCACTGAGTGGGAAGTTGGCTCCTCTACATAAAGTTGATAAACTTTTGCTTAAATATAATTAAATTAGCAACTCCAGAGTTCACTGCTGGAGTAGAGAGGTCACAGCGCGATCTGGAACCCTGTCGGTTATGAATCTTTTGCTGGAACGGAGGGGGAAAGGATGGGATTAAAATCCGACAAAAAATGCCGAAACAAAAAAACAGTACAAATTATATGAATTCGCTGCAAGCCCCTTCCAAGCGAGATTAAAAATTTTAATTTCAGTCTATAGCCGACCCTTCCGAGTAAATATTAGATTATGTAATTTATAAATCACGTTTAAATATTTGGAATGAATAGACTTCACTTTAATGTTTAAATAAGGTTTAATTTATTATATGAACAGTTCTAATTTATCATAGTACCTTTACCAACCTGCTAGGAAGCATGCTTTGGAAATAGAGTGGTCATTTCTTTTTTAAATTAGTTTAGGCCACCATGAAAATTGTTCAGTAGTTATATAAAAATAAATAATTAAAAAAAAAATCTAAAAAGTCTTTTTTTTGGCCAAGACTCCCATTGGAGTCCTATATTGCCTAACCATGGTTAGAGGTCAAAGTTATTCATTTTGTGGGACCATCACTCAATGAAAATAGTCAACGTCCCAGGCCGGATTCGAGCCGGCTCCGCCAATAGACATCAAATTGGTAAGACTATGTCTTAACCACTGAACTATGGGCGGCTCACCTTCGATCTTGACGTGGTTCAAAGTCAAACTGTTTTAAAAATTATAAGGTTTAATTTATTATATGAGGAGTCCTAATTTATCATAGTACCTTTACCTACCTGCTAGGAAGTATGCTTTGGAAATAGAGTGGTCATTTCTTTTTTAAATTAGTTTAGGCCACCATAAAACTTGTTCAGTACTTATATAAAAATAAATAATAAATAAAAATCTGGTGATTTCTGTTTAGTTCTAACATGATTACTGAAAAAACGCAAAAACCAATCCTTATATTTCTCAAATGCTAGTAGATCACTAAAAATTAACCCAATAAATAATTTCATTATTTCATAACAATTAAAAATAATAAGGGAAAGCCTTCATCTTTTTTTTTTTGCCAAGACTCCCATTGAAGTCCTATATTGCCTTACCATGGTTAGGGGTCAAAGTTCTGCATTTTGTGGGACCATCACTCAATAGTCAACGTCCCAGGCCGGATTCGAACCGGCTCCGCCAATAGACATCAAATTGGTAAGACTGACTTAACCACTGAACTATAGGCTGCTTCGATCTTGATGTGGTTCAAAGTCAAACTGTTTTAAAAATTATGTTAGGTTTTATTTAGTTATTTTTTTAAATTTTAAATTAATACTATTTATGTATGCGTTAGATTTTGATGTTTATATTGTAATTCTATTAAAACTTTTTATTGTTTATATTTTATATTGGAAGAAGATAGTTTAATGTATGAAGTAGATTATAGAAAGATAGTCCAAGTGGCGGTCAATAAATGTATTAAAATAGTAAAAGAAAACTTAATTTATTGTTAACCAACGTTTCGCCCAACTATTTAAGGCTTCTTCAGTGCTGTCAGATTGAAATAGAGATCTCAACTCCGGTGGGGCAAAACGCTGGTTAACAATCAATATTTTTTTTTACTAGATTGATACCTTTATTGACCGCCACCCGGACTGTCTTCCTATAATGTTTATATTTTAATTAAATTTAATATTTTTATTTTAGCTTTATTTGTGATTTATATTTAGCTAATATTAGTTAAAAAGGAAAGATGTATTGAGTTAAGGAAAAAAATTATATTTAGATATACAGATAAATAATTAATAAACAAATTGAAAAGAATAGAAAACAGTTAAATAAGGAGATTGTCAGGGGTGCGATCAGCAAAAATACACAAATAAATAAAACTTATTTATTTGTGCCTACGTTTCGATCTGAATTTCAGGTCTTCATCAATGGTGAATAAAACACAAAAAAGAAAACAAAAAAAAAAGAGATAACAACCATATCTCTTCTTCTTTCTCTTCCTCCTTAGTGCCTTCCAGGGTGGAGGTGCCTCTGTCCAAACAAACCAAGCCTCTCGATCCCGAGCCAGCAGCCTCGTGGCATCCCAGTTTTCCCTCTTTTCTCTCCCACTCTGGAGATGTAGTCCTTCCATTGCTTTCTGGGTCTCCCTCTTGGGCGTTGTCCTGTTGGCCTGGCCTCAAAATATTTTCTTGGATCCCTGTCTATACTCATCCGACAGAGATGTTCAAACCACCTGAGTTTTCTCTTTTCAAGGGTTTCCTTTTTATTAGTATCAAAATAAGGAGCATTGAGGATTTTATGAAGGATTTTGGATTGTAAAGATTGGATACGAGAGGAATTCGAAGGTTTAGTGGAGCCCCAAAGCTCAACTCCGTATGTCCAGATTAATCCTATTTTGGTAAGGAATAAAGTAACTCAACACATTACTAGTTCTGAAATTGATTTACTTATATTAAATCTACGAATAGTAATTTATGTAGAAAATAAAATAAATATTTAAATAGTGCTAGAAAAACAACTAATTTTAGAGAACTATATGAGGGTTATTCATGAACTTTAGTTTAACATGTTAAATGGAGAAATATTTCCATCTTCTACTGTGCTAAATCGATATAACATATAACAATGTTGAGAGTCTGTTACTAGTTTTTTTTTTATTAATTATATTTACAACTCAAAATATTTTCTTGGATCCCTGTCTATACTCATCCGACAGAGATGTTCAAACCACCTGAGTTTTCTCTTTTCAAGGGTTTCCTTTATGGAGACAGTTCCAACATCCTGTTTCGTCATCTTATTTCGTATGCGATCCCTCCTAGTTCGGCCTGCCACTCTCTGTAGGTATATCACCTCTATTGGAGTGACTTTGCTTAGATGCTTATCTAGTGGTACCCAGCTTTTACTTTCGTAAAGGAGGTTAGGTAGATATATAACCTTGAAGATATGTACTTTAACATTTTTCTCTACCTCCTTCTTCCCTATAACTGTGTTGCAGAGGTGGTAGTATGTTGCATTTACCTTCTTTATCCTATTGGATATCTCTTGTTCTACCTTTCCATCTCTGCTGATCACTGTTCCTAGGTAAGAGTACTCGTCCACCATTTCTATTGGGTCACCTTTGCAAAGTATTTCAATGTATTCCTGTTCCCAGCCTATATACTTTCTTTCCAGCTCAGATTCCTATTCAGTTACAGCTTGTTGTAGGTTCTCTTTATTATCTGCTATAAGGACAATGGCATCAGCAAATACCATTACCTGCACCAGTATTGTCCTCATATTCCATTTGCCAATTGTAGTGTGGGCTGTATCGGAATATCGGAATTTCATTTTCAAGTTTTTCATACAATTTTCTAGTCTTTTTTAAACAAAATATCGACATTTTGATAAAATAATATCGGAATATCGTTCCTATACTTTGATATCGATATTAATATAAATGTCAATAAAATATTGACCTTTTGTTGGATTGTCGCTACCAAAGTTTGATATCTATAAGAAACATTAGACTGTTTTTATGTTGAAGATGTCGATATATCCATAATTTAAATTAAAAAATATCGGAGTACTAATGTTTTTCACATTTTTTCCTGAAAAAAATTATCCAATTATATTTTAGTTCATATTTGTAATGTTTATGTTATGGTTGATATGGTGTTCCTTTAGTTAACTGTTATGAAAATTTTTTTTTATAAATTTAATAATCCTTTATGCTGGAAGAGTCTTATGGAAT
>NW_027109002.1:167338-167742 GCF_000696795.3 Halyomorpha halys
AAATAAACTATTGTTTTTTAATAAGGAAGAATTTATGTCATTCACTAAATCCTTTTAATTTTTTTTTTATGTTTTGATCAGGTATGACATTAAATAAGTCTTCCTTCCTATGATATGCTATATTATTATTTTATAATAATTATTGCTTTAATTTGTTAAATTTTAGGTCGATTAAAATTTTGGTATTTTAGAATATCGATATTTTATTATCGATACAATATCGTTATAGATATTACTGACCGATTTTTTATTTATATTACTAACCGACTATTTGCTTTGGATATCCAAAACCTAGTATTATGTACGGTGCTAAGTGAAAGTTGTGTGATCCGTACTAGATTATTATCCTTAGATTAAGATATCATGATAACAGAGCGTCCTTGTTTAGGGTGTAAGTAGTTCTT
>NW_027109002.1:172632-174040 GCF_000696795.3 Halyomorpha halys
TCTTAGTAGTTAAAATATATGTGAAAACGTTTTGGACTTAATGATGAAGGAATCTCGATTTTGTCGATAGTTAGTGGAATCCGTTTTTGTCTAAGTTCAAGGTAAGTTTAGTTTAGGAAGGTTTAGTATGGAAATGGTCTAATATTAATACTTTCACTTACCTATGTGAAAACATAATTAAATCGATACGCCTATTTGTCTTTCACATACTTGTGGAATAAAATAAGTTTGTAGCGTTTTTTGCTGGTGATTTAAAAAAAAAACGGATTCTTGTAAATATTTTTAATCAATTTATATGACCCATTTTGGTCTATTACATGTTACAAACTTTCAGGTTCACTATGTGCGTTTTGCAGTCCTCGAGTGAATTAAAGTGTTTCCCATTTAGAGAGTTTTAAAGTTGGGGCAAGGTCTGGTGAATATGGTGGGTGAGGGATCATATCCCAGCTAAACTAGTTTCTGCCGGGTCTGCAAAGACACGTGAGGACGGGCGCTATCGCGATAGAAAACTATGCCTTTGCGATTAGCCAATGCTGGACGCTTTTGCTCAACTGCTGCGTTTAATTATGCAATTGGACACAGTTCTGCGATATCCCGTGTAGTAGAGTGAGGATTGTGTGTGACCAATGCTTAAATTTGGTCATCATCAAAAGTTGAAGGACGACCCGAGAGCTTTGCGTCTTCCAAGTCACAATTTCCGGTTCTGAACCGAGCAAACCACTTACGGACGGTGCTTTCTCCTAAGGCATCATCGCCAAACACACTGCAAATTTCGTTAACCTTCTATGCAGGAGTTTTTCCTTTTTGTTAATAAAAAATCATTAAATGACGAAAATGAATTTTTTTCTCTTCTATTTTGAGCAAGCAAAATACCACATAAAAATAAGAAATCTCGGCTGAGATTGATGCTTAAAAGCACCTTAACTAATCCTTTTTAGAATATATAAACATTAGTGACCAAGTAAACATGATTTTATAAACACCGAGAGGATTAAATTGAAATATTGAAAAACGGTACGAACTTATTTTATCAATCCAATAATGACTGGTGTAGTTCAGTCAAGATAAGTTTGCTTGTAGGGGAAAGGAGTTTGCACACCTCCACCCAAGTTCCTTCTCCCTTCTACATTATAACAATCCCCTCCTACCGGGAAGAAAACCAAGAGGCAGTCAGAAACCACTTAAAGATAAGGAATCTCGGTTGAAGCTTGAAAGCACCTTATCTAATCCTTATTTAGATTATGTAAACATAATTGACCAAGTAAACATGATTTTATAAATACAGAGAGGATTAAATTGAAATTAAAAAAAAAAAAAAACGCTACGAACTTATTTTACAACTCCAATATATTAAGCGGAAATGTTTCGATTGTGCAAAATTTTGAATCCAAATTTCGATTTTTTTTTT
>NW_027109002.1:175792-176121 GCF_000696795.3 Halyomorpha halys
TATATTGCAACATTGTAGTAAAACTATTTTCTGAATTGTTGTATATAATTAGTAGATACTACCAAGTAATCAAGTAGTGTTTTATATTAAGATGAGAGAAACTGGGGGTTGAGGTTTTTTATCGAAAGCAGAGAGAGAGCTCTGGTTGGCGGAGCAATCCTTCATATTAGTTCTAATTGTGACTATGTGAGGGGGGGCCATGGATCTGCATTAGTCTGTTGGGTCACAATAAGGTTTTATAGCCCCTGGCTCTGTATTAAAACATACTGCCTCTCCTGCCATCTGTCGGATTAACGAGTCGATACTGCCCTTTTTGTAGTTCGATATTA
>NW_027109002.1:176482-178699 GCF_000696795.3 Halyomorpha halys
AAAAAAAAAAATTTATTGTCATTTACAACTGTATAAAAATATATACAACTACTAGCAAATTAGCTATAAGTTATAAAATGACAGGATACAAACTTGTGGAGAACTCCAATTGATAGAACTACAGTAACATTTATAGAGGAGATCTCGAAGCCATCATCTTTTCAGACGCTTAGGAGGATCAGGTAATGACGGAGAAGCCAGGTTAGAAACAAGTGGATTTGGGTGGTTGAGAAGTTTATCGTGGAAGGAATGGTACCCTGTTCTGGCCTTAAAAATTATATAAAAATAAAATTATATTTTTTTTAAACATAATTTCTTCCACACTATTTTATATATTATCATTAGGTGTAGATAGTTGACCGTAGATTAATAAGTAGAGAAAAAAAAACACAAATAAACAAAAAATTATTTATTGGTGTTGATGTTTTGACTTGAATTCTGGTATTCATCTCTCTTGAAAAACTTGAGTTAACCAGAATCTCTCCCGAAACTCTACGATGAAGACCTGATACTCAGGTCGAAATGTCAGCATGAATATTTTTTTCTTTATTTATGTTTTTTTGGTGACCGCACTCCTTGACCATCTACTCCACTGACTGGACAAAAATGATTGTATTTTAACCAAATATTTGTATTATTATTTCTTTGATATAAAATACAATTAATACTCAAAGTATAGTTCATTGTTATCTGTCATCTGCTAGCCAATTGCTAGATTCCACGCAGATACCATTCTTTGGGTTGCCTGTCGAAGGACTCTTGGACCTTATTTTCAACTCCCGCAAAATTATCAAATTTTCTTCTTGAAGGAAATGAACGATGGATCGAAACAAGGAGTAATCCGATGGTGGAAGTTCTGGAATATGTTGTGGATGGGACAGGAGTTCCAACCCATGAAGGTCTTTAAACTTTTCTTTACCAGGACCAGTCTATTGCTCTTTTTCACCTTCCCCATGGAGAGTAGATGGTGACTAACAGTATCTTTCGACACATCAAACTCCCTAGTAAGTTTGTGAGTACTTGTGTACGGATTTGACTCCACAGCTTCCTGCAGAACCTTATTAATGGTCGCTTGGAGCTTTTTTCCTACCAACGCCGCGCAGAGTTGTGGTCAAGGACACCTTCCCCTTCATATTTAAAAATTTCAAGAGTTGATTCAGCGGCTTTTTTACAGTAATTCCATAAAGTTACGAGAATTTCGTAGTACACTGTCAAGTTTCTTCTTTGTAACAAATAACTAAACTGAGGTTTTTTTTTATGAATTCGAATAGGATTTAGCAAGCTTAGAAAATGCTCTAAAGGGTTTCTCTTATCTTAATAGGGTTAAAATATTTACAGTCCTTTTAAATATTGAATTTGATAAAACGATCATTTTTTTTTTTTTTATACACCCCATTACATTCAAGGTTTGCTAATTGATTTCAGATCTGAGTGAGAAGTTTTGACATCGGTAATTATATTATAATCCAAACCGGGTAACTAGATAATGAAATGGGACCCTGTGCGTAGCATTAGTGATTGATATAGAAGGGGTAAGTAGGCCCGCGGACCAGAAGGCCCCGGGGGTTGATTGGCCCAGTCAATCAGGCAACAGCCCCGGGGCACCTCTCGACAACAGCTACATTTTAAGTCAGTTCCGTTCGCTAATAACTTCCACTCTTCGCTCTCAGTTGTAATTACATGTCTATCTCGTTTGATTATTTATTGCAAAAGGTTTCAAAACAGAACCTTGTATTAAAACTCAAAATATTTATTTTCATCTGTCCGACTAACACTTTAAAAGACAATGTATGAAATTTTTCTCATTATCACATATTGTTAAGGCCATTTTTGATTTCTAGTTCAATTTATGGAGAAGACGGTCGGAGGGCGCGGTCAGCGAATAAACAGAAATTTGTTTTTGCCGACCTGAATTTTAGGCCGAAACGTCGGCACATATAAATAGTTTTTTTGTCATACTGGAAGGTCGCTTATTGACCGTGTGTAATAATAAAAGTTTTATTTCTTAAATTCACACTCCTATACTTAATTTTATTACTTTATATTTTGTATTTACAATCCATTTTTTCTTTTGTATGTTTACATCTTATTTTTAATTTACTTTCTACTTTAGTATACTTACATTCTAATTAGTTTTTATTATTTAAGTTCCTATTATTTCCTCCCGAATCCAATCCTTACAGTCCAAAATCCTTCGTAAAATCCTTAATGCTCCTT
>NW_027109002.1:179464-179727 GCF_000696795.3 Halyomorpha halys
CTAAGAACAAAGAGCAAGATAACAACCAATGAATACAAAAAATAAAATGAAACGAGGCGAGTAAATAATTATACAGTATGAAAATTAGTAAAAATAAAGTGATAAAAAAGTGGAAAATAAAACGATTAATTAAATTTGTAAGTAGAATAACATAATCGAGGAAATAAAATTACACTTATGAGAAAATCACCTTTGTCGAAATCTGCCTCTGGTAATGGACAGTAGGACTATAAAAGTTTACGGTAATAACAAAAGTATTAACT
>NW_027109002.1:182403-183813 GCF_000696795.3 Halyomorpha halys
AGGAGTTTGGAATGAAAAGACGCATGTCTGTTTTGGGCCAAATCTGCAACGAATGGGATGTTAAGGTCTTTGTGAATGAGTTTATTTGTAACGTAATAAGGAGCATCAAGTATTTTACTTGACTTTAGATGCGGGAAGAATTTGATAGTTTGGTGGAGCCCCAGAGTTCAATTCCATATGTCCAAATTGGTCTGATTATTGTAGTGTATACTAATTTTTTGTAGTGAATGGGAAGTTTAGAGCGTTTGTAAGTGTTGTAGCAATCGGAATCTACGAGCAGTTTCTTGTCGTTTCAGTCTTGTATGTGGATTCTAATAAGTCTCTTGTCAAGATGGAGTCCTAAGTATTGAATCTGTTCAACAGGCATTAGTGGTATTTTAGATATTTATATAATTTTTTATATTTATTATTTTTAGCTCAATATATTTTATGTTATTTTAATCTTTGATTTAATGTGTCAAAGTTTTTTTTGTTTTTTTTTTATTATTGATAGATTGTGAATGTGGAAGACCATGTTATGGTTGTCATGGTGAAATAGAAACACTGGTGATATCTGCGTAGGCTAGGGGTATTATGGTTGTCATGGTGAAAAAATAACACTCCCGATATGTTTAGACGAGTGGGCTTGGTTTTGTGAAAGTGTGGTTATTGAACACGTTACGTTTGTTCAATATGAAGTGGTGATTGGTCATCAGGCCTTGTGTCTTTACTGTTTGTATCAAAATATCACCATATAAGAGAGGTTGTTAAATTGATGTTAAATCGTTAATGTTTTCTTTTGCTAAATTGTGGTGTCTTACTTAAACGGGCGGTCATTAAGACTAGAAGTGTGGATATAGTGCAAGGAGTGACAGTTTTTCTTCAGCCCGTCCTGGATAGGGGAGTGGTGGCAGAGGTCATCTCCATTCTTCTGGGGAAGGTGAGACATTGACGAAAAGGAGATATCGAACAACCTAGTTGCCTGCCAGGAGTATGCCCAAGGACTACGTGGGGTTCGAACTTTATGTTATTTTAATTTTATATTCCTCTTTGGTATAATAATGTAAATTTAGTTAATAAGTTTTTTGTTGTATTTTTTTTTTTAATGGATAAAAATTCTTTTTTTCATTCTGTATACATATATTTCTTCTTATTATTAAACTTTGTACATATAGTTCATTCTTATACATATACACTGCTTTCAACTTGTTAATTTACTTTTCTTTTTTTTTTGTTGTTCACTGAACATTACGATAATTCCACAGGTGGGTAGGTATCACCCCTAGGTTTGCTGTTATCTACATGTAAAGGTATTCGCCAGTGGTAATAATTCGATAATTGTTAATATAGAGGTATATTGTAGTTATATTGTGGGTATATTGAAGTCAACGTTTCGGGGGTTCGTTTATTCCAAGGAAAAAAAATAACGTG
>NW_027109002.1:184062-187075 GCF_000696795.3 Halyomorpha halys
TATAAAGATAAATCAAAATTTGCGCTTATAGTATGTATTATTTTCAATTGAAATGCTTTATAACGTCTTTACTTTTGTCTTAAATTAAATTTTATGTTTGATAGAAAAAAGTGAAAAAATTTTTATAGTTGAAATAAGAAAAAAATTAAACGAATTTAATGAAAGGTAATTAGCTTAAAAAAAAATTAAAATGTGTATGGGAAGAAATATAATTTAATGAAAATGAAAAAATAAAGCGTGTATAACTTTAGTATATAATGCAGAAATTATTACAATTTGACAATATAAAATTAATGTATAAAATATAATGTATGTGGCAACGCAATGAAGATGGGCAACACAAGAATTTTAATGAAGTGATTTTCTTGGGATGAAGTGGATATATTTTCATAAAATTTTAATTCATTAGTTACTAGCTAGTTGTACGATATATTTTTTATCGATTATACTACAATCAGTGTTTATACACAAGAACATCCTCCTAAAAGCTCACGGCCCAATGAGAAACATTCTGGTAGGGCAGGAATATAAGTCATGGATGATATATCTGCTATAGGCAAGGAATTTTTCTCCTTGGAAGAGATCCAATGTGTTCGATGGTTAGATCTATGATCTATTATATTCTTTAAATCGATAGTCATATTTCTGCTATACCATCATCCCTTCCTTACCCTCCGACCGTCTTTTATTTTGTTTGCTGTTTGCTTTCGTATGATTGCGTTTGAACAATACTAACTCCAACTATCTATTATTATTTTTATATCATTTATTAATGCTGTTGAGTATAGTATCGTCATATTTCGATAATTTTAAAATTATTTTTTTAGTATTTAGTAGATATATAGCTGTATTTATTGGCATACAAAACAACGTAGCTAATAGTACACCACAAGAAGAGAAAAAAGTCAGTTATTTCACCCTAATTTAGATTAACTTTAATGAAAATTATGTATAGTCACTAGTTAAAGTTAAAAAGACTGTCAAGTATAGTTAGAAGGAATTAAAAATGATGGCTGTTTCATTTATTTATTTAAAAACCTTTAGTTCAATTATTTTTCTACCTTATTTGTTTTATCTATACGGTCTTTCATATTGAATTATACATGCCGGTAACTATTTCCGCTTGGTTTAACGTATTTTTGTACTTGTATGCCCGCTATCTACGGATGAGTTGGCCCCCACTCACTTTTGACATTTTCACCCTAGTAAGTTTTTTTATCTTTAAATATTTCTTCCTATTCAACATATCTCTTCCATCTTTATCCTTCTTAAGCCACTCTTCCGAACATTCTATATTTTTTTTTTAGCTTATTATTCTTTCCTTATCAGAGGATCTGATCTACCACACTTTATGGTAAGACTAAAAGTGGCACCAATTCCTGTGGGATATCACGTTTTAAAGCAAACTCTGTCATGGATAATAAAAATACTTAACATGAGTTGTACTCGCTTCGTGAAATAATGTCATTTAAAGCTACTGTAGCTAGACAGTAACAACCGTTGTAGTCTGCAATATAATTGGTTAACGCAGATAAGAAAAATATTGGAGAGCTTCGGAATGATTGACCCGATACTACTTAATGATCCGGTAAGTATCAAAATTAGAATAGGGAAGATCTTGGGTAGATAAAAGGAATTTGTCAAGGATAAAGACCTCTTGTTATTACGAGAATGGAACTATAAGCCGTGGTACGGTAGGGTCTTCATTAAAACGGATGCTCCTAAAAGCTACCTAAAGATTAGCTGCCTTCAACTTACTTGAGAATAATTGCCCAACTACGACTCTCCGGTAAAAAGATGCTTTGTCCAGCTTGTGATGGAACGGCCCTGGAGGATTGTTTCCATTTTTTGACAAATGGCCCCGCGTATCATGAGAACCGAATCCAATACATGGAGGAGGTTTTGTTTTGTTTTTAATATTATTAAATATGAAGTGATGTTTTTGTTTTATTCGAATGAGCCCAGTTCGGGTCAATTGTTTGCTATTAGTTTATATAAACGATCTTTGACACATCATTTTTGTAAAATTACTATAATTGTTTATCTATTTTGTGTATTTCACAGGCTAACACTATTTGTACGGGGGTTGCCCCATAAACAAAAAATTAATTATTATTATTATGTTGGATCATGGATTGATTGGTATGCTGTTTTGTAGCAACCCCATGTATTTGGGCAGCGTGGCTTAATAAAGCATTTATATTTTTCTCATCATAAGATCTTTTATCCATTGTAACATATATTCCATTTTTTTTTGTCCATTGTATTGTATCCATCGTTTTGTTTTACACATTTTATCATGTTGATTTAAATTGTTTTCATTATTTTTAATCGCTACTTACATATTTTATTATGTTAATTAAATAACTCGTAATTTACATTTCCTTCCAGGTCTTTCATTAATCTTGTTTCTTTATTTACATGAGCTCTATCTGTTTTTAATAATTTTTTTATCATTTTTTTTTTCCACGTACCGCGTAGCAAGGACCACACAAATATAATTTTCGATTCATCCTCACACCTTTCGCCTTTCCTCTACTCCAATACCCTTTCATTCTCTTGGACTGTTCCTCCCGCTTACCTTAATCCATTTTCTCCCTCGTCTCTCCTTCTTTCCCACAAGATCCCCAATCTCTTTTAGTTTATTCCCAAAATGCTCACTACCCAAGTAGTCTTCATCCATTATTATTAGTCTACCCAGTTCCTCTTTCGTTTGTTTACTCATTCCCTTATACATTTATAGCTGTAGACTTTGTTAAAAATTTTCTCATTTAGTCTCTTGTTTTTCATTCTGACCATGTGCCCATAAAATCTCAGCTGAATTTTTCCAGGTCTTCCAAATTCCTATGTATCTTCTCATTGGATTTTTTCTTATACTCCTTTTGCATTATTTTGGGTCCGTGATTTTTTTACAATTTATTTTGTATAGTTCTTACCTCTACAATATTATGTTGTTGTTGTTGATTGTTGCTTAAAGGCGTAAAACCCTCTGGTCATCAACGCCTATGGCATG
>NW_027109002.1:191685-193112 GCF_000696795.3 Halyomorpha halys
AAATGCTCAACATACTATTTTGTTTAATTATAATAAATTTAATTTATATTTTTATTTCCTTCCTAACATCCATATTTCATACATTCAAGCATGAAACATAAAGTCGGGTCATTTGACCCGCTATGGTAGAAATAGGTATATATTAAGTCTTGGTATGATTAGTGTTAATTTGCGTTACGTCAAAAACATTAAGCCATCTTTTTAAAATGTTTGTAAATAAATTAGAGTTAACAACAAACGAGCTGGTTATTTATTGTTAAGATGTACCCCGCACTAAGCTGCTCCTAGACGAGCTGACTGGGTTCCATTTGTTTGCCGAGAAGAGAATTGATGACCGTTGCAGTAGAAGGCTCTCACCACTCCTCCAACCATTTTATTACGCCCCCCCCCCCCTAACAGCCTTATCAGATCTCAGCTGAACTTAGGGCGGGTAATGCTCTCGAAGCGGATTGTTTCGGCTACTTTACTCCATCTATATCTTCACGATTTATGTCCTCCCTTTTACAGGTTTCTTTTTTTCTTTTTGTTATAGTATTTATGGACAGAGTTGGGAAACTATGAAACTAAAAGGTGAAATTGCCATGGATACGATATTTATTTATCAATGGTTCATTCATGATGGGTCGTATCCATGGTAACTGATCAGACTAATTCATCAGGTGTATATAGATTTCAAAAAGGCTTGCGATTCTATAGACTAGCTGAATAATCTCGGTAATAGGAACTTAAGTACTCCGAACAATCCTGTAATCCTGTCGGTCTGCACAAATATATTTTAGACCCTCAGAACCTATGCCATGCTTGTGATGGCACGACTAGGATTGTTTCCATTTCTTAACAAACTGCCCCGAGTATACATGCCGTATACATGCCGAAACAAATCGTACAAGAGCCGGGAAGAAAAAAAAGGCAGATATCTCACCCCAATTTTTGATTACTTTAATGAAAACTATGCATAATTACTAGTCAAAGCTGACGAGTCTGCCAAGTATAGGTAGGGGGAATAACAAATGGTTGTTTCAAAACTTTAAAAAACATTAATTTTTCATTCGGAGCTCTATATCTTGCCACAAATAAAATCAACTATAAAGACCTTAATGTTCCTCTTATATAGCCCGAACCAGATATTAATCCTTCCATTCTAACCTTCCTTCCTCCTCCATTCCTGACAACTTCCTAGGCGCCTGAAAAGTATATGGCCACCAGACCTTCTGATATAGAAATGTTATTAGAGTGCTACACATCGGTAGTTTCTATAAAATCCTGTATCAAACCATTATAATCTAACATCAAATTTACTAGATGTATTTTTATGTAAATACAGTAGTAAATGTCAAAAAAGAAATATATACGTTTATTTAAATTAACCAATCCCCCCAATATGAACTATTTAGAAGTTAAAAAGTATAAACACATAAAAATATTAG
>NW_027109002.1:193162-199024 GCF_000696795.3 Halyomorpha halys
AACTATGAAACTAAAAGGTGAAATTGCCATGGATACGATATTTATTTATCAATGGTTCATTCATGATGGGTCGTATCCATGGTAACTGATCAGACTAATTCATCAGGTGTATATAGATTTCAAAAAGGCTTGCGATTCTATAGACTAGCTGAATAATCTCGGTAATAGGAACTTAAGTACTCCGAACAATCCTGTAATCCTGTCGGTCTGCACAAATATATTTTAGACCCTCAGAACCTATGCCATGCTTGTGATGGCACGACTAGGATTGTTTCCATTTCTTAACAAACTGCCCCGAGTATACATGCCGTATACATGCCGAAACAAATCGTACAAGAGCCGGGAAGAAAAAAAAGGCAGATATCTCACCCCAATTTTTGATTACTTTAATGAAAACTATGCATAATTACTAGTCAAAGCTGACGAGTCTGCCAAGTATAGGTAGGGGGAATAACAAATGGTTGTTTCAAAACTTTAAAAAACATTAATTTTTCATTCGGAGCTCTATATCTTGCCACAAATAAAATCAACTATAAAGACCTTAATGTTCCTCTTATATAGCCCGAACCAGATATTAATCCTTCCATTCTAACCTTCCTTCCTCCTCCATTCCTGACAACTTCCTAGGCGCCTGAAAAGTATATGGCCACCAGACCTTCTGATATAGAAATGTTATTAGAGTGCTACACATGGGTAGTTTCTATAAAATCCTGTATCAAACCATTATAATCTAACATCAAATTTACTAGATGTATTTTTATGTAAATACAGTAGTAAATGTCAAAAAAGAAATATATACGTTTATTTAAATTAACCAATCCCCCCAATATGAACTATTTAGAAGTTAAAAAGTATAAACACATAAAAATATTAGAATCTTATAGATTTGTTATACTTAAAGTAAATTTTTTTAATAATTTATTTATTGTTATTTACAACTGTATAACATTGTTACAACAAGTAAATTTGCTTTAGGTGAGATAGTAACATGATACAAACATGTGGAGAATCTACCCATTGATAGAACTCCAATAACATTTCTAGAGGAGAAGATCCTGAGGCCATCTTCTTTTCAGACTCCTAGGAGGATTATTAGGTAATGAAGGAGAAGCCAGGAACTCTATATCTTAAAAACAGCAAACAACACTAGAAAAGGTAACAGAACATTATTTAAAGAAGAGTAAATTTGCTGAAATATTAGCCCTAAAAGAGCTTTTTACGTGCAATAGTTCTCGAGATATAGCTTTTTAAAAAGCAAAATTTCTTAATAACCTTCTGAAAGGTAGTAGAAGTAGTCAGGTAATTTATTTTGAGAAATCTATATCTTAGGAACTATGTGACGTGTAAATGGCTATCAGCACTCAAATTAAAGCTAGTTTAATGGACTATAAATAAGTTTATGACCTTTACCTTCGTAGTTTATAGTAGTAGATATTTGCTAAAATAAATTCATTTATAGTTGTTCGTACAATGAGTTTGATTTATGAAAAACTTCATTTCAGAAACCATTGGACGTACAGATGTTTACCAGCGCTCAAATTAAAGCAAGTTAAATTTACTACAAAATATTTAATTATGTTTATCTTTTTAGGAGTAGTAGCTTTTATGATATTTCACAAAAAAAACTCACAAAATTTTGGATTTTTGAAAAAATATATCTCTAGATCCATAAGACGCACTTATGTGTGCCAACACTCAAAATAAAGGAAATTGAACTCACTATCAAGTAGTTTATCACACTCATCTTCGTAGGGGTAGTAGTTTTTATGATATTTACATATGAATATAAATTTGGCATATGAAAATTTGTCCGAACAAATATAAGCCAGTTTATTTTTGAAAATTTCATGTAAACTATTACTTCTACGAAGATAAACATCATAAAATACTTTATAGCTCATTGAACTAGCTTTAATTTGAGTGTTAATAAACATCTGTACGTCAAATGAATTTTGAGATATAGATTTTCAAAATAAATTCTCTAACTACTGATCTTACAGTCTGTCCCATACAACATATAATATAAGGTTTTCTTGTGTTGTTCTTACTTTTTGAGATATAGAGCTCCGAATGAAAAATTAGTTTTTTTTTTATCGCTTTGAAACATCCACCATTTTATATTC
The DNA here is from genome assembly GCF_000696795.3 of Halyomorpha halys. Taxonomy (NCBI): domain Eukaryota; kingdom Metazoa; phylum Arthropoda; class Insecta; order Hemiptera; family Pentatomidae; genus Halyomorpha; species Halyomorpha halys. Next base: position 195,286 of record NW_027109002.1, read on the forward strand.
CTCCTACCTATACTTGACAGACTCATCAATTTTGACTATTCATTATACATAATTTTCATTAAAGTAATCAAAAATTGGGGTGAGATAACTGCATTTTTTCTCCTCCTCGGCTCTTGTACTATAAGCCGTATTAATCAAAACCAGTTGTATGAATTTTTGTCTATACCCCCACAATCAGATCTTAAACTTCTTTTTATATATGTAACTCAAAGCCTAATACTTAGAGCAGAATACCTATCTTCACTATAAGATGTATTGTTTTTGTTTATTTTATTTTATTAAGTTAGTAATGTCGTTTTTGTTCTGTTTTCACTCTGACTAATGTAGATAGTCCCAGGTTGGGTTTACTGTTTGTTATTAGCGTATATAAATGATTTTTAATTCACTATTTGAGTATAATGTTTTGTTATTAGTTTAAATAATAAGTAAATAGTTTGTTGATTGTTATTATTATTTAATTATTATTATAATGATTGTTAAATAATGTACTTTACTGGTTAACTCTATTTGTTCGGATATTGACCCATAAGCAAATAAATAAACTTATTATTATTATATCACTCCAGTAATCCAAACTGGCTTAAAAAAAACAGTTACTTTCTTTGAGAAAACTCGGAAGGCAATAAAATTTTTGTTTTAAAACAGCAGTCGTAGTTGAAAAGGACATTTTTCGATCTGACCTTAACGGTTCCCTATGTAACTGATCTAGCCCGAACCAGATATCAATCCTTCCATTATAAACTCCCTAACCACTCAAACCCCCTAGTTTCTAACCTTGGATCCTCTTCCATCCCTGACAATCCTCCGAGGCGCCTGAATAGAAGATGGCCACGAGACCAACTAATATAAAATGTCATTAGAGTGCTATGGGTAGTTTCTCTACTTGTCTGTAACACTCCACTTTAACTTATACTTCAAGCATTAGTTTAAATTAGAAGGTCCCGTGGCCATCTTCTCTTCAGACGCCTCGGAGGATTATCAGGGATTGTTATGGATGAAAAATTAAGAATTAAAGGGTTAGGATGGATATAGAGTTTGGAATGAAAAGACGCATATCTGTTTTGGGTCAAATCTGCAACGAATGGGATGTTAAGGTCTTTGTGAATGAGTTTATTTGTAACGTAATAAGGATTTTGGATTGTAAGGGTTGGATGCGGGAAGAATTTGATGGTTTGGTGGAGCCCCAGAGCTCAATTCCATATGTCCAAATTGGTCTGATTATCGTAGTGTATACTAATTTTTTGTAGTGAATGGGTAGTTTAGAGCGTTTGTCAAGTAAGTGTTATAGCATTCAAAATCTACAACGTGTGTGGATTCCAAGTAAGTCTCTTGTCAAGATGGAGTCCTAAGTATCGAATCTGTTCAACAGGCGTTAGTGGAGTATTCAGAAAGGATACTGTAGGACAGAAAAAAAAATTAACATATTTATATATAGTGTGTAGACAAGTATTGATTGTAAAAGGAAATGGTAAATAATTCCGATTATGGATTGATTGGTATGTTGTGTATTGTAGCAACCTAATGTATTTGGCCAGCACGGATGAATAAAGCATTCCTCTGGTTGGAATTACAATAACATAATGTTGAATATAATAAAGTTAAAATTAATGTTGTTTTTTTTTTGTTAATAAAGAGCGTTGTCAAATTTCGTTTTAAACGTCCTTTGAGGTGTTTATATTGTTGGAATAATAGGATTTGGATTTGTAATGAGGCGCGTTCCCTCAGGATATTTGTCTCGATCTTAGGGCAAACATCATTAATGTCTCGGAGGTGTTTGTATCTCGGTAGGAAGGAAGTGTTTTGTGGTGGCTCGGCATCCCGAGAGGTGGGATAATTAAACACACTCAGTAAATTGGTTTTATTGAGGGGGGGGCTGACATCACCCTCCTACCCAGGATTAAATTGTCTGGGGGGGGCCGTGAAAGGGTGACTGTCGCGAAACAATATCCTTTGTGCGGGAGCGACAACAGTTTGCCGAGTGTCATAATGTGGTTTTCTCTAAATCTTGTTCCAACAGCCTTCTAAGTCTTTGAGCAATCTCCAAGTTGGGAATTAATCAGCTTCAGCCAAAGGTATTGTCTCTTTTGGTAATAAAAATTATTTGTTAATGTTGTTTTCATTTTGTGAGATAGAATTTGCTTTTCTAACCATTCGGATACTTAGGCGGCGGCAATGAGACAACTAAATAGAGTACAATACAATTATATAGTGTACTAAAGTGTATTGATATATTTATTATTTTGTCGTTTAAGAGTGGTTAATATTAATAATAACACCAATCACAATAAACACAAAACATTAATTACAAATTTTTTAATAAATAATTCAAACACTATTCTTTATAGTCTCAGAACTTTATTATTTCTTTTATACGTTCAACGTTTCGGCCAATCCGGCCATCTTCAGGGACAATCTCAATACCACTTTGAAATCATATAATTTAAACCACTCTAAAAACTTCATTCAGGCTATTCTGCCCATGTTAATAATAATTAATGGTTGTGATAAAAGTTTATTAATAGTGTCTGCAGATAAATAAATTTGACTGTGTTTTAATGTATAATTGACTAATTAGATATTAATGTTTTGACCTGGGCAGAATAGCCTGAATGAAGTTTTTAGAGTGGTTTAAATTATATGTTTTCAAAGTGGTATTGAGTAGATTGTCCCTGAAGATGGCCGGATTGGCCGAAACGTTGGACGTATAAAAGAAATAATAAAGTTTTGAGACTATAAAGGATAGTGTTTGAATTATTTATTAAAAAATTACCAGTCTCAAGAAAATATTAAGATTATAAATAATTAATTACAAAGTTATAAAAGTAAGTATCAGATGAATATAAATAAAAGATGTATAGTAAAGTTATTTATGCTAAAACAAAAAAAAAATTAAATATTTTTAATTATATGTACAAATAATTGTTCTTATAATTTCAAATATGAACTAGATGGTCATGGTTGAGGTAAAAAAAGAACGATAATAGCTAACAATTATTTATTTTCTAATAATACAAGAGCCGGGAAGAAAAAAAGGCAGTTATCTCACCCCAATTTAAGATTACTTTAATGAAAACTATGTATAATTACTAGTCAAAATTGATGAGTCTGCCAAGTATAGGTAGGGGGAATAAAAAATGGCGACTGTTTCAAAACGTTGAAAATTACTAATTTTTTATTTTCTATATCTTTACAACTACCAACAACAACAGAAAATCTAAAAGAACATTATTTAAAAAAGAGTAAATTTGCTAAAATGTGAGCTCAAATATACCTATTTACGTTCAATAGTTTTGGAGATACAGCTTTTTAAAAAGTAACACTTCATAAAAATGTTGTATGGAACGTATTGAAAGATCAGTAGTTAGTTAATTTTGAAAAATTTGTATCTCAAAAACCATTTGACGTACAGATGTCTATTAGCACTCACATTAAAGCTAGTTTAATGAACTATAAAGTAGTTTATGACATTTATTTTCGTAGAAGTAGTAGTTTTCATGAAATTTGCTAAAATAAATTGATTTATAGTTGTTCGGACATTAAGTTTGATTTATGAAAACGTTTATTTCAGAAACTATTGGACGCAAAGATATCTGCCAGCACTCAAATTAAAGCTAGTTAAATTTACTATAAAATAGTTAATAGTGTTTATGTTTGTAGGAGTAGTAGTTTTTATGATATTTGACAAAATAAACTCACAAAATGTTAATTTCTAGTTGTTCGTATAAAATGTTGGATTTTT
>NW_027109002.1:200239-201767 GCF_000696795.3 Halyomorpha halys
TTTACCTTTTGCACCTATCTCTTCACCATATTTATGATTAGTTCTAACGACTATTATCAACAATTTATTGGTCTAGATCTGTATTTAGAACTATATTACACCTAGTTTCTAGTCGATCTACTAGTATGCTTATATTATTATTATTATTTCTGGATTATCTCTCTAGGAAGTCTGGTGAGTCAATTCTTTTAAAATTTTTTGAGGTTAAATCACTTCCATCATTTGAAATAAATTATTATTTATTTATTCATGACAATTGTACAACGTTTCGGGACCACTGTCCCATATTCATGCACTATAAAACCTATAACAATAATAATATCTATATAACACCAACTTCATCCTTATATATTTTATTTTATACAATAAAAATCACCTCATGATTTCATATGGGAAATCATGTCCTCCATTTGTGCATCTTCACTTCTCTCATATTCTTCACTTCTTAATAAATAATAATTTATTTCAAATGATGGAAGTGTAAAATTTTAAAAGAATATTATTATTTCTTTTTTATATACTTTATAGAGAGAAATGCTGTATTCAACCATGTTGCCCAATTACATTAGGTTGCTACAGTATACCAATCAATCCATGATCGGACATATATACATTACATACATTCACATGTTATAACAATAAATGTTTTTGGATTACACAGTTCTAAGGATCCATGGATTATTAAAATCACATAAGGAAATAAAGGTACTTTTATTTGTTACCGTACCTTACCTATGTCACGTTCACTTTAACCATGTGTTTACCATTTACAGCTTTATTTTTACAATTTTTTTTACTATTTCTAATAAGTATTGTTCTACTATTTATAACTCTAGTTCTATATTTACAGTTCTGTTATTGATAACTGTTATTAATTATTTTTCTATCCATTTATTTTTTTTTGTTTTCTTAGCTTAACCCGTCATTGATCGCTGCGTGAGAATTGCTCTCACGTTAATGGTTTTTCGGGTCTAGGGCTGCTAGAGAGAGACTGCGGTTCCCATCTTCCTGGAATCAGTATAGTACAAGAGCCCAAGAGGAGAAAAAAGACAGTTATCTCACCCCAATATTTGATTACTTTGATGAAAACTATCTATAATTAATAGTAAAAATTGATGAGTCTGGCAAGTATAGGTAGGGGGAATAAAAAATGGCGGGTGTTTCAAAGCGATAAAAAAAAACTAATTTTTCATTCGGAGCTCTATATCTTAAAAAGTAGGAAACATATGTACGTCTTATGGGTCTAGAGATATATTTTTTCAGAAATCCAACATTTTATACGAAGAATTAGAAATTTTGTGAGTTTATTTTACAAATATCATAAAAACTGCCACTCCTAAAAAGATAAACATAATTAAATATTTTGTAGTAAATTTAACTAACTTTAATTTGATCTCTGACAGACATTTGTACATTCAATGGTTTCTGAAATTAAGTTTTTCATAAATCAAACTTATTGTCCGAACAACTATAAATCAATTTATTTTAGCAAATATCATGAAAACTACTATTCCTAAGAAGGTAAAGG
>NW_027109002.1:202909-204377 GCF_000696795.3 Halyomorpha halys
GTATAAACAATTTCCTATCAACAATGTGGTGGGATAAAAAAGGAACTCCAACCATCACGCTAACGACGTAATAAAGATAAATTACGACTAGAAAAACATCGATGTTTTAAAATATCTATGCTTAATATTAAAACATCATTACATACAAACCTTAACCTAAAATACATGAATGTTTTTGAACAACCATTTCAGAAACATAAGGTCTGTTCCAACGACTAAGTATACTCCCACCAGTCGGAAGTGGTTTTTGCAAAACATAATGCAAATTGACAAAAAAAAAACATCGCTGTTTAGAGATATCAATGTTCAATATTAAAATATCGTTGCATACAATACATTGCCCAAAATACATCGATGTTTTTGAACAACAAATTTCAGAAACATAAGGTCTGTTCTTACGATCACGCATTCTACAGCCTATCAGAAGTGATTTTTGGAACAAAGAATCCGACATCGACACCAAAAAACATTGATGTTTTTACAATATCGTTGCTAACAATACGTTACCCAAAATACATCGATGTTTTTGAACAACCATTTGAGTAACGTAAGGTCTGTTACAACGACAATCCAACGATCACGGATTTTAAGGCCTGCCAGAAGTGGTTTTTGAAAGTAAGAATCCGACATCGACTACAAAAAACATCGATGTTTTTACAATATCGTTACTTACAATACGTTATCCAAAATACATCGATGTTTTTGAACAACAATTTCAGAAACATAAGGTCTGTTCTTACGATCACGCATTCTACAGTCTGTCAGAAGTGATTTTTGGAACAAAGAATCTGACATAGACACTAACATTTTCAACATCTTTTTGTCGATGTTTTTTTTATCGATGTTTTTTTTATCGATGTCGCATCCCTACTCCACAGCAACCCAGTAAGATAGGCTTGAAGTGGCAGGAACGTCATTAGGTATTATTTACAATGAATTGTATTTCATAAATTTCTGGATTATATTCAGGTATTCTAAAAAGAATTGCCACCACTGTAAAAGACCGATATGTCCCAGCCATACGGTGTTCACTAGCACCAGTTCTGCTTAAGAGATTTCTTCAGACTGAGCATTTTTTTTTTAAGACTAGTGTTATATTCTTATAATATGATATATCTGTATTTTGATTCTTTTTATAACTTCGTCTGCCTAAAATATTATATTATGTTTATTAATATTTTATAATTATGTTTATTTTTTGATCTTTTTAAAACTAGTATGCTCTTAAAGTATGCCACTTTTTTTGCTCTCGTTGGATATGTTTTCTAATTAGGGATGCGATATCGATGTCGATGTTTTTAAGCCGATGTTTTTTTAACATCGATGTTTTACGTTTGTCCCAATCTTTAATTTTTTTTTTCCAATAGTAACTAAATGAAAACAAAAAATTTACGGTATAAACAATTTCCTATCAACAATGTGGTGGGATAAAAAAGGAACTCCAACCATCACGCTAACGACGTAATAA
>NW_027109002.1:206222-207022 GCF_000696795.3 Halyomorpha halys
GGTAACGTATTGTAAGCAACGATATTGTACATAAATATAAAAACATCGATGTTTTTTGTAGTCGATGTCGGATTCTTACTTTCAAAAACCACTTCTGACAGGCCGTAAAATGCGTGATGTTGGAACAGGCCTTATGTTACTCAAATGGATGTTCAAAAACATCGATGTATTTTGGGTAATGTATTGTAAGCAACGATATTTTAAAAACATCGATGTTTTTTTGGAGTCCATGTCCTATTGGTTGATTGAAAAAGTACTTCTGACTGGCCGGATTATGGGTAGTCTTTATAACAGTCTTTATGTCACTGAAATAGTATAAAAAAAAAAATCGATGTTTTTTTTATCGATGTCGCATCTCTAATTCTAATCTTACAATGTTTTTATCTTGTTTTCCTTTAGCCCTAAAAAAACACTACAAAGTGGGCCAAAACGTTGATTGTCACTAAATAGTTTTTTTTTTTTTTTACTATTTTGCACCTTTATTGACCGCCATCCAGAAAATTTCCTATAATAAAATATATATAGGAATACTGAAGTATATTTGCCTTAATACCTAATAGGCTTTATTTTATTTAATAATATTGTTTTCATATAATTAAGTATTAAATGCATTTCCTGAAGGAGGTATAACCTAAGGGACTGAGGCCTTGTAGTGAATTGCATTTTGTGCCTGGTAATTGAATGGGATGATTGCAGACAATTGCAGTTGAAGTCAATTGCTTCCCGCCCAGTCTATTCGTGTCGGTCCTGTAATTGTTTGCTATCTCTGTCCTAGCTCCTTCCACACCTATCTCCATTCA
>NW_027109002.1:208617-212601 GCF_000696795.3 Halyomorpha halys
TGTAATGTGTTGGAATTTAAGACCGTTTGTCTTGTAAGTGCTGTAATAGTCGAAATCGACGTGCAGTTTCCTGTCTTTTCAGTCTGGTGTGAGGATTCCAGGATAATCGCTTGTCCAAATGTAGTCCAAGGCAGCGGATCTGTTCGACAGGGGTAAGAGTACCACCATTAAATGAAACTGTTGGGCAGTCAGTAGGTTTACGACGAAGGATAATCAAATTTTAAAATACTTTTTCCAATCTCTCTAAAAAAATAAAATATAACATGGTTTAATAAGATACAATTCGTAAATGAAACATTAATGCGAAATAGTACTCGCTTTTTTTACAGTTAGTACTGAAGTTTTTTTTTTTTTTTTCGTAACCTCCTTTATTATTATATTCATTCAATACGTACATTTTACTGAGAAATGATATATGTATTGAAATATTGTCTTAGATTTGGTACGTGATTTTTTTCTTCTTCTAAAAAAATATTAGGGCAGGGAGAGGGAGTTCAAGAGAATAGAGGACTTACGGTAAAAATCAGTTTTTTTTTTTGTTTTTCTCCGATCCCACTAAAACAGAAAAAATAACATGGTTTTATAAAATGCAATACGTAAATGAAACATTAATCGAATTGAGTACATGAATTTTTTTTTTTCGTAACCTCCTTTATTATTATATTCATTTAATACATATATACATATTACTATAGAAGACTAAATGATAATAAAAGAGGAAAGATGATAAATAAATGATAATATAATTAAAAGGTAGAAATCGAAAAACATTAGGGGCGGGAGAGTAGGTACAAGAGAATAGAGGACTTATGGTAAAAATCATTTTTTATTTCATCCCTCAGAAATTAATTTAATTTTTTTTTGTTGTTCCCACCAGACCCGCCTCGCTAAGACCCCGGGGAGTGACGGTCACTTTTGCAATATTCGCTTATAACGGGAAGACGGGACTTTAAGACAGTTAAATCGAGCAATATTTAAAAAGCACAAAATCGAAAAACGACGTGAAGCAATAAGAACAGAAAACATATTAAATTAATAAATGGGATTACGTATGGTTATATAATTCAGATTGGATACTACCTTTTTCTATCATTCGTACTTGAAGGTATACGGTAAAATACTTATCTGATGTTTTAATATATCCGTTCTATGTGGATTCAAATAGAAATATTTGGAGGTGAGGGTTCTCTTCGTGATGATTAAATAAAAATTAGTACGACTACTCTCATACTAAATACTTTTTTTTTTTTACTTATTTATTTAATGTAATTTACAACTGTACAAAATAATACAATAGGTAAATATGTTGTATGTTATGGTTCATGTTTTCACACTTGAAAACCTTGGGAAGGAACCACCCATTGGTGGTACTTCAAATATTAATTTATTAAATTATAAGGTCCCGTGGCCATCTTCTTTTCAGACGCCTCGGAGTATTATCAGGGATTGTTAAGGATGAAAGATAAAGAATTAATGGGTTAGGATGGTTAAGGAGTACATACTAAATATGAATCTTAGTATTCTACGGAACATGACATCAGATATTCCTGTACATGACTTTATTTAACACTTTTTATTTGATGATAACGTTTTTTAATATAAATTATTGATTATAAAGCAATGTGATTCATAGAGGCTACAGATTCTCATTGATACAAGATTTAGCCGAGTACGAAAATTGGCCAGATGGCGCGCTAAGGTCGGAGCTAACCTTGTTAAGGAGCAAGTTGAATCACCACTCTCCTAGAGGGCTCTCCATCCTAGCAATTTTTTTTTTGTCAATGATTCGTTTTGGGATTTCATTCATGAAAAGTTCGAGGAGATTGGATACGCAATTAGATATAGATTCATTTATTGTAAAGTAGGAAGATGTAACTCTGTTATGTGATGACAAACATTGAAGCTTTTAAGCAATCCTCGTAAGGACCAGGATAAATTCTTCTTATACTCCTTTGAGTGATTTTTGACATTTTCGTTTTCTTCCTGGAGCATTTTGTCGCTTTTTCGCTGAGCATCATCTCAGATTTAGTAGTTGATTTAACTTCAGCTAATCTTTGGTAGTTGATTTAACTTCAGCTAATCTGCCCTAGAGTATCCTTTAATACTGTTGTTTTACACCTGTCGAACAGATCTGCTACCTTGGAATACATCTGGACAAACTATTATCCTGGAATCCTCACACAAGACTGAAAATACATGAAATGTTTTTTTTAAAATATTTATTTATTGCTATTTACAACTGTACATTATAATACATTTAGTAAATCTGATCTAAGTTAAATTGGAGTGTTACAGGCGTGTAGAGAAACTACCCATTGGTAGCACTCCAATGAAATTTTACATTAGATGGTCTCGTGGCCATCTTCTTTTCAGGCGCCTCGGAGGATTGTCAGGAATGGAAGAGGATGCAAGATTAGAAACTAGGGGGTCTGAGTGGTTAGAGAGTTTATAATGGAAGAAGTAATATCTGGTTCGGGCTAGATCGGTTACATAGGGAACATTAAGGTCTTTATGTATGATTTTATTTGTGACAAAGTAAGGAGCATTGAGGATTTCACGAAGGATTTTGGATTGCAAGGATTGAATACGAGAGGAATTCGAAGGTTTAGTGGAGCCCCATTACATTACAGTCATGTAGATCAGTCTTTTGTAATGTGTTGGAAGTTTAGACCGTTTGTCTAGTAAGTGCTGTAATAATCGAAATCGACGTCTTTTCAGTCTGTTATAAGGATTCCAGGTTAATCACTTGTCCAAATGTAGTCCAAGGTAGCGGATCTGTTCGAAAGGGGTAAGAGTAACATCGTTAAATGAAACTGTAGGACAATCAATAGGTTTACGACGAAGGGTAAAGATGATTTGATGGAATTTGTTGGAATTTATCTTAATCCACATGAAATTAAAACCGAGTATTACCGTACTTACTAGAAAAATGATCTGAACTTTCAATTCATTACAAAAGACTGATCTAAACGACTATAATAAGGCCCATCTGGAAATACGGAGTTGAGCTTTAGGGCTCCACTAAACCTTTGAATTCCTGGCGTATCCAATCCTTACAATCCAAAATCCTCAATGCTCCTTTCTTTGTCTCAAATAAAATCAACTATAAAGACCTTAATGTTCCCCTTATATAGCCCGAACCAGATATTAATCCTTCCATTATAAACTCACTAACCACCCAAATCCATGAGTTTCTAACCTTGCTTCCTCTTCCATTCCTGACAATTTCCTAGGCGCCTGAAAAGTATATGGCAACCAGACCTTCTGATATAGAAATGTTATTATAGTGTTACGAGAAATATATACGTTTATTTAAATTTACCAATCCCCTCAATATGAACTATTTAGAAGTTAAAAAGTATAAACACATAAAAATATTAGACTCTTATAGATTTGTTATACTGAAAGTAAAAAGAAAAAAGACGACTTGGTGTCCAAGAAAAAGTTTATCAAAACCCCCGAAGTACAACTTTGAATTTTTTTTTAAAATAATTTATTTATTGTTATTTACAACTGTATACAGATATATACAACAAGTAAATTTGCTGTAGGTGACATAGTAACATGATACAAACATGTGGAGTATCTACCCACTGATGGAACTCCAATAACATTTCTAGAGGAGAAGATCTCGAGGCTATCTTCTTTTCAGACGCCTAGGAAGATTATTAGGTAATGAAGGAGAAGCCAGGTCAGAAACAAGTGGATGGGTGGTTGTGAAGTTTATTATGGAAGGAACGGTATCTGGTTCTGGCCAAATTGGCAACATATGGAACATTGAGGTCCTTATTATCATTGAGGATTATTGATTTGTGACAGAGTAAGAAGCATTAAGGATTTTACGAAGGATTTTGGACTGTAAGGATTGGATTCTGGAGGAATTTGATGGTTTAGATTTAGATTAGATTTTTATTCAGGGCGATCAACATCTAGGTTATTACACCCTTTTTACTTCATCTATCTTCTTGACTTATAGTTGAATGT
>NW_027109002.1:217811-218321 GCF_000696795.3 Halyomorpha halys
TCTTTTTAGTCTTGTATGAGGATTCCATGTCAGTCGTTTGTCGAGATGTAGTCCTAAGTAACGGATCTATTCGACAGGAATAAGTGGGGTGAAAGTAAAAAGAAAAAAGAAAAAAGACGACTTGGTGTCCAAGAAAACGTTTATCTAAACCCCCGAAGTACGACTTTGAACAATTTAATGTTATCAAGAACACTAGTCGAAACAATTGATTATTACATGGAATAAACTTTTCAATTTGAAAAAAATCATTTATCGCTGCCCAAAGCTTTATGATAGATTTATTTATTGATAGATATTACAATCTGCAGCACAGTTGTGGGCAATAGGTAATAGTGATGAATGATCTCATACATACTAAATAAAATAAATAAATAAAAAAAGAAAAGAAAAAAAACTCTCTTAAAATATATACAAACATAAAGAATAGACAAGATGAACATAATCAAACTATCTGTATGAAAAATAAAATAACATAATGATAAAATAATATATACAATATTTACACAATCG
>NW_027109002.1:218441-218820 GCF_000696795.3 Halyomorpha halys
CTTACATTTTAGATAAAAATGTTGAAGAAATGCTAAAAAATATTATTAAAAAAAAGTCATTTTTGAAAGGAAGACCATCTTCCTCGGTAAAAAAAAATTATAACGACCCAACGTTTCACCTCACTTTACAGAGCTTTATCAGGGCTACTCGGATACAAACAACTTAAATAATATAACATAGCAAGATAATAGATAATATGAAATAATAGAAAACTGGAGTGTAGCTAAATATGATTTCAGATATGTGAAAATTTATATAATTTAATACTTTAATTATAGATAAATATTACAAACTGACATTGTTGAGCAATAGGTAATGGTTATTACTGATCACATTTATACTAAAATTAAAAAAAAAAAACATAAAATAAACTAAGAA
>NW_027109002.1:224723-225512 GCF_000696795.3 Halyomorpha halys
TAATAAAAGAGGAAAGTAAAATTAATAACAAAAAATTGGTACAACTAAAAAAAAACAAACAATTGCCTTCTAATAGTAAAAAGAAACAAGTTAATTTGAAAAAGGGAAGAGAGAAGAAAAGAGAAAAATAAAATAAAATAATAATAATGAATACTAATAGTAAGTAAATAGAGGTGGTGTGACTATGAATTAAATTTATATTTATTAAAAATGTATAAAAGAATGTCCTGAAGCAGTCTGGGCTTCAGTCTTCGGATTGAGGTTGAGTTTCCCAGGTTGTAGGTCACTGCTCCTTTAACTGTCGGCAGCTGGGAGTGGAACTTCATGAACCGTTGTTTGATGTAATCATCTATTGACTCCATTTGTAATTCGCGATTCAATTAGCTATTTCTTATGAACCAAGGAGCATTAACTGCGATTCTTAGGACTTTATTTTGAAAAGATGGTTAACAATAAATAGTTTTCTTTTACTATTTTGTACCTTTATTGACCGCCACCCGGACTATCTTCTTCCCATATTATGAACAATATTTACATTCTAGAGCTGAGGATCCCCGAGCCCACCCTATGCCTCGCATATGAGGGGTAGAGCAGGGCTATTTGAGATCCCAGTGCATTCCACTCATCGCGCCACTGGTAATCATATTGCTATGCACTAGTAGCCGATTTATTTGGGATGCCAGGATAATCGCTAAGGGCAATTATCCAAAAATAAGTTAATTAATTGATTATAAATTGAGTCCTAAAAAACTATTATTATAATTGGATTCCTTTCCAAAGGCTGTTTGT
>NW_027109002.1:227787-228158 GCF_000696795.3 Halyomorpha halys
GCTAAAAGCTTCCCAGAAGGATACCCTGACCAGGTATAGGGGCAGATGACGAAACACCTTAATAATACCCCGGATTGTCAATACATAGCAATATTAAATGTGTGAAAATTTGTATTAAATATTCATATTTAACCAGACCTAAGTTTACTTCTATATAATTTTATTTAGTCTCTTACTTTATTATATTATTTTAGTTGTTTATATTATTTTTAGCCCTGAAAGTGGGGCGAAACGTTGCTCACAATAAATAGTTTATTTTCTATTAGAGTTACTTTTCCCGCACCCAGATCATATTCCTTTTAAACACTATAGCACATTACTATCCTTTTGGCTTCTCCTTAGTGAGGTAATGAGCATATTAAATTCAAGGT
>NW_027109002.1:230265-230608 GCF_000696795.3 Halyomorpha halys
GAAATATCATTCGCATGGATAAACTCTACAGCTGGTTTGTCAAATAATCATATAAATACTTTTTTATATTTTTTATTATTTAAGTCATATAAATACCATCCATAAAGACCTAAATGTTCCTTATGTAACCGATCTAGCCCGAACCCGATATCATTCCTTCCATAATAAACTCCCTAACCACTCAAACCCACTAGTTTCTAGCCTAGGTTCCTCTTCCATTCCTGGCGATCCTCCGAGACGCCTGAAAGGAAGATGGCCTCGTGACCTTATACTGTAAACTGTTTTTAGAGTTCTACTACTGGGTAGTTTCTCTACATCCTGTATCATATCATTATGTCATTAT
>NW_027109003.1:0-357 GCF_000696795.3 Halyomorpha halys
CCATGTTAAATGTTATTTCGTTTTACCACGGCAAAAGAAGGCAATTTTTTTCGATTTAACACGAGTTTTTCCATTTAACACGCTTTAACATAGATAATGAATACCCCTATTATAGAAAAACTCGCAAATCTTATGTTATTATTCTGCCAACTAATATCAATTTCACAACTTCAGTCTAAACATAAGTGGTGCCGAAACCCGAACTGATCAAAGTGGTCAGCAGCGATTCGTGAATTGCATTAAAGAACATTAAGCAGTCCCACTTTGCAACTAAAAGTTACAATTACAAAATACCATGAGGAAGTTGGCAGAAAAACTAGCAAATATTGTGTTATTATTCTGATAACTAATATCACA
>NW_027109003.1:3970-4403 GCF_000696795.3 Halyomorpha halys
CGCCAGATAAAAATCTCACTATATGAACCTTGTAATAATTCTTAGGGGACATATGTCCCAGAATAAAGTTATTTTTTCATTTCATTTCATTTCATATAAGAGCTCAGAAGGAAAAAAGAGTTATTTCACCCCAAATTTTGATTACTTTAATGAAAACTATGCGTAATTACTAGTCAAAACTGATGAGTCTACCATGTATAGGTAGAGGGGATATGGAAAATGAATAGAGGGAATGTGTGTTAGGTGCGACTAGAAAGTATTCATTTATTATGAGTTACTTTCATATGGCCAAACATTTAATTCGGATCTTTATTGTTAACAACTGGACCATTTGTTGGTAGCGATTGACCAGAAATGACCAATAGAAGAGGTGTCGTGTTCCATCAAGACAACGCCAGAAACTCCGGGAGCTTGGTTGGGAAGTTTTGATGCA
>NW_027109003.1:11353-12371 GCF_000696795.3 Halyomorpha halys
GTTATATGGATCCAAATGAAATTTTATTTTTAACGTTTTGAACTAGGGGTCATTTTTTATTTTTCCTTACTATACTTGGCAGACTCATCAATTTTGACTAGTAATTATACATAGTTTTTATTTAAGTAATCAAAAATTGGGGTGAAATAATTTTTTTTTTCTCCACTTAGGCTCTTGTGCTATTAGCAGCGTAGAGCACACAAGAAGTGTTGAAAACTTAAAAATAATTATTATTAAAAGAAATGTTTTTTTACAATAAACTTAATTTTTATCATCATATTAATTAATTATAAATTTAATTTATAACTTTATTTAGCATCTTTTATGGACTCCTCATCTAATATTGAAAGACTAGAAATTACTGGAATATTATCAATTTTAATAAAAAATATTTATATAGCCTCAACATGTTTTTTCTCTTGTAACTCTAACGTTTCGGCTATTCGGGGCGTTTTCAAGGATACCTATTAATTAACATTGTCCATTACAATCTAATAAATAAAAATTATTTTTAAAAACATTCTGAATCATGAAGTATTCTACCTCATTTATTATATCACATCTAAAAAAATGTCATTAAAAGGTTGCCTTTGTCATAATATCCCTTAGATAATTAACCTACAAAACGTAATTGAATTAGAGAAACACTATTCTCTAATTAATTAACTTTCATCACATTGTGTTAAATTATCAATTTTTATCCACTGCTTCACTTATCATAATTTCTTTGAATTTTCTCTATCTATTGCAATCTTGTCATCCACTTTATCAATAATACATCGTGTAACCTACATATCAGGTTTGCCTTATTCGCATTATATTCCCAATTTTATTTTAGTTATTATTTAATAATTTATTTTAAGGACATTTTATTAAAATTAAATCAATTTACAAGTTTTTTTTATAAGTTGCTTCAACAATACAAATAATTATCCGTGAGTGCAAAAGTAGTCCTGGATTAACTGATTTCTCTGTAAAACTATTCCGTCTCATATAATAACTATTTGAAAACATTTGA
>NW_027109003.1:15010-15271 GCF_000696795.3 Halyomorpha halys
GTGTTCAATCTACATCTCGCGATAAAAAGTTTCTGAATGAAATCATCTCATTTATGGGAATTTACTCATGAAATGAGTGATTTCCATAGTAAAGAAGGTTTTTAAATTAAAAATTAACCATATATAAAAAATAAATTCACTCCTCGAGTTGGTTAAAGTTTCAGGACAAGAGGGAGGGTACAATGGTGAATATATTTTACTGTTTACATTTTTTTTTTATTTCATATTAATAAGTTAACTTTTCTCATATATAATTGCTTC
>NW_027109003.1:17831-18514 GCF_000696795.3 Halyomorpha halys
AAATTTTAAATTGTCAAAATATATTCAAATTTGTTTCATATGAAATAGATATTTTAATATATTTTTAAACGTCTTATTACTAAAGTTAACATCAAGAATAAATTGTGTTATAGAAAATAAGCCCTATTTAAATTAAAAAAAAAAAAACTTCAAACGATCCCTCTATTTTCAACTGTTTATTTCATTCTCCAACGTTTGACAATTATCAAGAAAACAACCATGATAATTGTTTTCATATTGTTAATATAATATTTCCTTAACATACCTCATTATTTATTTTTCATATATCACTAAATATTTTTTTTCTATACAGACCAATTTCTCAAGTCAATCTTCAAAGCAAAATCAATTATCAAAATATGGTAATATCATAAGTTTCCTATTATAATTTTATAAAATGGCTATCTACTTACAAATATGTATAATTTTAATGCATCAACACTTTTTTAGAAAAAGTGAATAAATATTAGTATTATATATGATGGAATAGTGTGTTAATAATATGAGAATAATTTTTAGGTTGTTTTCTTGATAATGACCTAAGAGCCGAAACGTTGGAGAATTTAAATAAACGTTTTGAGAGTAATGTAAATAATTTGTAGTTGGTGTTATTATTAATATAAAGCATTTTCAATTAATAATAATTAATAAAAATGTATTAAATTATAAAAACACGTTTTTTT
>NW_027109004.1:0-1079 GCF_000696795.3 Halyomorpha halys
TTTATTAACAGACGAACCTGCAGGCATAAAATCTTTCAGAATGGAGAATATTATTTTAATATCTTTCCCATATTAACGTCCACACAAATAATGGACTTTCTTCGAATATAATAATTTTAAATATTTGTCACTGGCCTGGAGGTTGATAACGAGTGACTCCATTTCGGTAACGAGCAACAAAATCGTAGTTGATAGATATATGACTTTAGGGATGAAATGGTATGGAACACGTGTAATACAAATGCTGTTGAAAAGTTTGCTGCAAAATTTGTAGTATATTAACAAATAAAATGTATCCCTTGTTGATGTATTTTAAAAACAATTATCTCTACAAATTATTAATTAGGAAAAGTAAGCAATATTTTTTTTCTCTGCTTATTAGACTTTTTTTTTGTATCATGTGCATCTAAATAGTTTAAAAAATACATAACAAATGATCCCTTCTGAGGTTGTGCAGGTTATTTCAGTATTTACAGGGATAACTTGTTTGTTAGTTTTTTAAACGTATTTAGAAAAAAATATATAACTTCTGAAACAACTCGTAAAAGCAGAATATTTTTTTATGTCCCGATGTTAATTAAGTAAATTTTAAAAATGAAAAACCGAATGTATGTTGTTGTTTTTAAAATATAATTGAAGTTAACAACATTTCTTTTCAAAAAGACAAATTAATTCCCCGCATCTGAAAAATATAGAAACAAAATATTAATTTACCAAAATATTTGTTTTTACTTAAGTTTCTTCTTTCCGTTTAAAATGAATGTTTCAAAGGTGAGATAAGACTGTCACCAATTCCGGGTTTAGCCGGGAATCACCGGATACAGATCTATGGTCTACGTGGGATTAATGATTTCATATTCGTGGGCGAAACTCCTTTTTTTTTTTTGCGATACTTGGTCGAAATATAAAGTACATGACCACAATGTGAAAAATTTATTTAAAACTGAAAGAGAAGACTCGAGTTAGAATATTAGTAAAATCGATAATTTAAGAAAAAGTGGTTAAAATTGGAAAATGGCATGAAAAAAAAATCTTATTTTATTAAATACTCCCACTTGAGATGGATTTATTCCATGGTC
>NW_027109005.1:0-16995 GCF_000696795.3 Halyomorpha halys
TGTGTGTGTACATGCACTGCTATACAATTTTTCTATAAATAAATTAAACCAATTTAAAAAATAACACATTATTCGTTGGACAATATATTCTAGGCAAGGTTCAGTCAATAGTATTGGCGGGCAAGGAGAGCGTGAGACACAGACAGAAGTAGATCATAGAAACATTTAATAAAAGACAGAAGATTGAATACAACGGTGAAAAGTGGAACAAGTGCGCCCTCTATTCGATGCCCGCAATGCTACAATACCGTAGCAAACTTTTATCTTTATAACTCCCTGAAAAAAAAAAACATCATAGAGCGGTTATAAAGGTGTTATATAAAAAAGAAACAGAAACATGGGGGAGGGAAATGAATAATACATTAAATTAAAAACCTCTTCAGAATTGCCCAACATATTTTTTTCCTCAGTGTTTTTACAACCATTTTTCAAATAAATTTTCTTTAGAATTATCAAAAGTAAACGTATATGTAAATCAGATTAATTTCATTTTGATTTTAATTAATTCTATTAATTTTAGAAATTAATATATTATTGTATTATAGCCATAAATTATTCATATAAATATTTGTATTAAAATGAAATAAAAATTAGAGAAAGTTTCTAGAAAAATCCATTATTTCCATCCTCTCCTAATTCACGAAGAAAAATATAATCACCAATCAACACACTATTTTACATTATCAGTTATAAACTTTTGTATGGCATTGTATGAATGTATGGCATCCTCTCATGTTTTTGGCTTCCCTTAGTTTAAATTGATTTAGTATCATGTCCCTAAAATGGGTCTTAAAAGAATATTATATAGAAGAGTACCTGTTTTTATTTTTCTATCACCAATGGAATACAAATATTTTTTATTTTAGCACATTTACTGTGAAAAAAACGTGAAGTGTATATTGATTGACATTCATATAAAAAATATACAAAAATTAATTTTTTTTTTCTAGTTTTGTTTGCACTAATATCATACCAAACCTATAAGAATTCTGTGCTGAATTTTAAATCTTTAAAAATAAAACAAGTATATAACAACCATTATTGAACGTATTTAAATATATATAATTACAAATTTTTAAATATTGTCTAAAAACGTTTTGAGAAATCGAAATTAATTAAGTAAAATTAACTTAAAATTAAAATATTCGAATTTAAATTCTAAAAGTTGTTCTAAAATAGGTCAATGTTTTTTTAAGACAAATACAACAGTTTTATAAACTTTTGTCATATACTTATATTGAAATATAAAATGACATCAAACTCCATATATATGCAGAACTATACAAAAATTGTAAAGAGATGTAGTAAAAATATTTATAATTAAAGTAAAAACATAACGTATAAGGATTATTTGTTTTTTTTATAATACTTAGTCGATGAACTTCCTATATTGAGGCTTGCTAATTTATATGTATTATAATATGCATGTATAATAAAATGATAATTTTAACAAGTTTTGTGCTACATTAATATGCAGTGAGAAAATTTCTTCCCAAAACAGTGTATTCATTTGAAATTTAGCTATTTTGAAAGGAATTCTTTAGTCTTCAAATAATTTAGTGTAAAAAGTACTTGTGTGAAAGGTTAATATTAAAAAAATTGTATTTGACTTATTTTTAGAATTATTATTAAAATAATAATAAATTAATGTTTTATAACTTATTATATACCTTTTTTTAGCTCATTACATTGTATACCAAAATATGTATGTATAGCTATCAGTTTAGAAGAATAAGATAATATCCTTATCCTGGACTGGAGTAAAAAGAATAATTTAGTTTTTGTTATGAAAAAAACTTTAAAAAGATTTTATATTGTCAGTTTATATTACATAATAATATATCATAAATGGATTATCACCTTAGTAAATACGTTAAGATTAACAACTGTCAAATAAATTGCTTAGTGCTTTTATCCGTGAGCATGAGTTAACCGAAAGTTTTAGTCCTGAAGTTGGCAAAACAGTGACAAGTTAGTAATTGACTTTGTCTAGAAGGACTTGAGGCTTGTGATCTTAGGAAAATAACTAATTATTTGGTTCGGTTAACATTAACCACTCATTAATATAAAATTATTTAAATTAAAACATTCTTGCACTATTTTTTTATGTAAATACAATAATATGTGTAATTACTCGGTTTGAAAAAAAAATAAAACATCTATTATTTTTTTAGGGCACAAAAATGTCAAATATCAAAGTTCCGATATATCCGCTTAAAAAAGACTAATGATTATAAAATTCTAATGATTTTTTTTTATATTTGTATTAAAAAAGTTTTTAAAAAATATGTATACATCATCACATTTTTAGGTAATATATCAGTCAAAATTATTGAAAAATAAAGTATCTTGATAAATATTTATTATCTTTATATCTATTAATTTAAAAAAAATCATACTTATTTTTATACAAATTAAGTTCAAAAAAATGACTTGGAAATCACATTTCGTAATCCCTTTACCGAAACAATTTCTTAGTTTTGTTTAGAAAATAACTTATAAAAATAAAACTCTTATAAAATTTTACAAAATAAAATAAAATAATACTTCTTTTTTCTAAACTTTTTAATAGAAGATTAATGAAAATCACATACAATAAGTAATTATTTAACAGCTCCAGAGAGTTGGATGGTTTTAAAAATTGAAAACGAATTGTTTATCCAAATGATAAAATTACAATGGACTTAAAAATACTAACCAAACATAGCTTACTCGAAGCAGATGGAAAATAAAACTCTACGTACTGACTCATTATCTAGATTTAAGGGGCATAGAACGAGTACAGCACTAGTACACACACACACACACACAGTATACCTAGCCATACTCCTATGATACCATCAAACTCACCCCCGGTTGTAGAGTCAGGGCCGGAGACAGAAGCTTGGTAACTGACCTAACTAGCAAATATAAGAAGAAGAAGGGCCCCCGAATCATGTAATGCGGAAGGTCTACATAAAAAGATACAAGCACTCTTTAACAGAGTCCATAAAGAGGCTATAGACATAGTCAGCATTCAGGAAACCTCCCTCAATTCCAACCTGCTGTTTAGTGTCAGAGGCTATCAGGTCTTCAGGAAGGATCGCGTCGGCTGAAATAGGAAAGGAATACTGACCGTGTTTCAAAACTCTCTCCCAACCGAGTATATACTTTTAGGAAATGAGTTTCAAAACTTTGAATCAGAGATCCTTAGAACACTGGTGGAGATCGGAGACAGACAACTCAAACTGTACTATGTTTATTGCTCCAACTATGGATAAACTCCCTTGTTATAGATATTGAATTCATCTATAACAAGGGAGTTATCTCATTCTCCTTCGTTGGAATATCATTACTATGGTGACCAACAAGTCGAGGAATTTGAAACATGGCACCCTGAAGCCTTCTTACAACTAAACAATAGACCTAATGATCCTCTTAGATTTATTTCACGGACCTGGAAATTAACTACCACCTCGGACTTCTCATTTCTCAGACATATTTCAAAATTCATTAAACGAGAGTAGAGGTGAAGAGCAAAAAGAAAAAAAAAATTCTCAGGACTAACCGTTTATTTCGTATATAATGGTTTAGAAAAGCGTTGTCGAAAGAAAAATGGAAAAAGAAAAAAAAAGTAATGGAGTGAAGAATGACTGTTTATTGCACAATATCAGCTGACATGGTGTTCTGTTGGCTGACATCGCCCAGCTGGCAGACCGTAAACTTTTCCGATACCCATCCATAATTGTTAAAGTATAATTGCGTAATAGAAGTAACTTAACTAGTAATAATCATAATAAATAATAAAAATAAAATAAATAAGAGTTGATATACCTAGTTATTTTAATGTCATGCAAGATACCATTTCAATATTGATTATACGACCAGGCTACGACGATCATCAAATCTGCGAAAGGATTCAGTTAATCATTGAGTCTTGACAATAAACTATTTTAATACCTTATAGCTGTTGCCTGACTAATTAGCCGAGGTAACCTATTGCTTATCTAATTAAAAGTTAAGCTCTACACTGATTTATGGCCTGGCTTCAGGGAAACAGAATGTAATCGCTTTAGAATACCTTATTAAAGGAGAGCAATATTTTTTAATAAAAGCACTTACAAGTTCTCAACCAAGGTTCAATGATCTGATCTTATTATGTTATACATTGGTAAAATTTTTTAGATTAGATTTTTTAAGATTCTATTTTTAGTGAAATATAAAAAATGTATTTTAGCGTTGTGATCAAGTTTTAACTTACTTCCAATTGCTCCATGATCCTGAAATATGGCCGCGATATTCAAACTCGACGACAATGAATTATTAAACCATGATTGAGTAGGTTTTATGACGGATATGAAAGGAATAAAAAGTCACAATACATTAACAACTAAAAGTAAAGCCCGGAAAATATGTAACTCATTTAGCTAATAATTTAGGTTTTATATTCCATACTAGGTCATACTTATACCTTCAAGAGGATTTATTTTCCTATGTTTAGGAATTTATTTTTTAAGTTTATTTATTGAAATTTTTACCAAAAATTACAACAATGCGACGTTAGGAGAACTTAGGCGTTGGTAGACCTTAATTCAGCAAGATATTATTTTCAGAGAACTTTCGTGCAATTTAACTTAATTTTCGAACTCTCAAATGTTAATCTTGTGATTAAATTTTAACTCTCTTCCTATTTTAGTTCAGTTTCTTATCATACAAGGAGCATTCCTCAGTTGTATAGACGTTGAACTGCTATTAATTAATGAACTAATTGGGAGTTCAGTCCTAAGGGCACCTGTTCATCTTAAAAATCATTTTGTTTTAAAACATACGCAAAGAG
This sequence comes from Halyomorpha halys, assembly GCF_000696795.3. NCBI lineage: Eukaryota > Metazoa > Arthropoda > Insecta > Hemiptera > Pentatomidae > Halyomorpha > Halyomorpha halys. The sequence continues at coordinate 4,817 of NW_027109005.1, forward strand.
TTTAACTGAGGTTTAAATGTCATTTTAGTCTAATACTGTCCTTTTTTGATCAGGTTTATTTATTTTTATCGGAACTTATATTAACTTTTAAATAATCGACTATGATCTCAAAGGAGAGGTATAGTTTCCACTGATTTTCTTCTGAAACAAAATAGATTAAGCTTTTAATTACTTTAGAATCTCACTTTTTTGAAACTCAGCTATAAAACCGCATAAGAAGAACCGCATTAGTAAATTAAGTTTTAAAGTAATTGCTATTTTTTAAATGCATTGATCTTTTTTTCATACCTCTTAATTTAATTTAGTAAGGAAATACAATATATACAGAGGAAATTCAATATGTTTAAAGTGCCCTTCTTTTCCCTCATTGCATTATAAGGGGTTGGACAGGGTCCGTTGAAGGCTGGGTTACAATATTGGCCCAGGTCACATTGATTAATAAATATCTATTCTTTTATATATTAGGATAAAAATAAAACTGGTTGTTATAGAATAACAAAAAAACTCTTTCAAATGGGTGACAATAGTCTTTCATGAGATTTAAAAGTCCTGGCGTCATTCAAAGAACTTTTTTTTATGTGTTTGAAATATTTTTATAGGAGCTGATTTTTAAACTGCTCCTTAATATATCGAAAACAAATCTAGTTGCACAGCCACAGCATAAAAGTGATTACTATAAACAATTTCAACTTTGTAGGCAATTCCGTTTTCGAGATATAGTAATAAAAATGAATGTCCGTGAATGAATTGTTACATAAACACAGAACGGTTTTATTCTACTAATTAACATTTTATTTAAGTTTTGACTGTTTTAAGACGTAGTTCTTGAAATAAATTTCTTTACATAAATTTTATATTCTCAAATATAAGTTACTTGAATAACTAATACAGAATAGTTTGCTATCCAATAAAAAACTAACAAAAGATGCAGATAATACAGTCTCTCATTCTACTTAGTGCTCAAAAGAACAAATTGTACGTATTATTTAACACTTAGCACAAACAATTCAATAACGAATTTGAGCCGTTTATGCTGTTTCTCCTTTATTGACTTAGCAAGCTTGCCAACCATCCTTAATCTACGGATTGTAGTTTTAGATTTTTTACAATGAAACAAATTAATCTACCTGGTTAAGATTTTTTTTATTCAATAAAGAATCAATATTAAATAAAGCAGGTTAGTTAAGAGCATTAAAAATCTACATTTTATTTAAATAAAATAAACATTTTTCTACTTAATTTAATATCTTTCTTGCAAACCTACCGACTACCCTACATTATAATGATACTGTAACGAAATGTCATTATGTTGCTAATACCCCTTTTGATCTTGGACTACATCTAGACAAACTACTAGCTTGGGACCCCAAACAAAACAATATAAAAGAAACTGTACGTCGATTAAGACAATTAAACCACTTACTAGACAAACAGTCTAAATTTCAAATCCATTGGATAAGACTGATCAGCATGACTATAATAAGGCATAGCTGGACATACGGAGTTAAGCTTTTGGGCTCCACTAAACCTTCGAATTTTTCTCACATCCTATTCCTACAATCCATAAACCTTCGTAAAATCCTCAATGTCAAAAATAAAATCATCTAGAAAAACCACAATCTTCCGTATCAGTTTCAACCAAATCCGAACCGAATACCAATGCTTCTATTATAAACTCCCTGACCACCAAAATCCACTAGTTTCTAACCTTACTTCCTCTTCTATTTCTGAAAATGATCCGAGGCTCTTGAAAAGAAGATGGCTTCAAGAATTCTAATCTAGATATTATTATTAGAGAGCTCCAAAAGGGTAGTTTCTCTGCATGCCTGTATTATACCATTATGATCTTACATTAAGTTCACTATAATTTACATTTTTATGTAAATACAGTTGAAAATGTCAATAGATAAATAAAAAATTAATAATAATTTATATTCAAATAAAACAACTATACATAGGTTATATTTAATCTCATTAGATTTGAAACAATTTCTCTCTGATTATACATGACATTTGCTATCAAATATGCTTTATAATACTAATCTAATAAATTTTACAGTATATTATTGTATTAATATCCCTGTCCTAGCTAATTTAAATTAATTAAAGCTAATTTAAGTTAATCAAATTTTAATTTACAAAATACTAGCAATATAGAATGTACTGAACTACTTATATATTATTAACAATATGGGATTTCGATTATAAAACAAATTTTGTTCTCATCCAGAACCGTGGGCAAATAACATGTGACTCCCATTTATAATTAAAATAATCCTTTTAACTTTATCAAAAACTTAATAAAGTTTTATATAATTATTTTGTATTTTATTACTAATAATTGACGTTTATTATTTAGCAGCTTTTATACTTGTGTAGAATTCATTATTTATTTCAGAAAATATGTGATTTACAACAAAATATGTAACAATATGTAAAAAAGGCCAAATATTTAATAATATGTGAAATAAAAATGGCTACTTTTGGCAAGAAATGTCTTGAAACATTGTTGGCTGGTAAGGAATCAAAGATATCATGGTCAGGTAAAAATATGTGAAAACATAAAAATCCTATCCCTAGTTATAAGGTACAAGCATTATTTATAATAAAAATATGCCTCTCTCATGTCAGCCCTCTATAAGCAATCATTTTAATTTTACCTTCATTGTTTTCTATACGGATATTGGTGATATAAAATGGGTCAAAAGTTGAGAGCTAAGAACAATAGGAAGATTAGCAATGTTAGTGAACTGTTATAACCATTATAAAGTAACTGTTCTGGTCATTTTATATAAAGATTGTTGTTTTCTACCGTTTACATTCAATGGATAATACAATTTTGTCTTCCCACGACAAAACTGTGTATTCTTATAGTTCCTACACGTTTGTATAAATTATAACACAAAAAGGAAATCACAGCAATTTTATGTTCATTGCTTTTATGCCTTGTATCCGTATTAACATAATAAATTAAATAAATATGAATGTGATTCATACTCAAATATTTAATGTTTATAAATAAATACGTATCCTATATGTTTGTTTGTTTAATTTCTCTATATTTTATAAAGTTGGACAATACTGCAGTTAGGTAACCACAGATTGACCAAGATCTTGGCTAAAGAGGTAATTAAAAGAAATATATTTTGTTTGATGAGATCAGGGAGCTGTTTCATAATGAAGTACAAACGAATACTATTAGTAGCTTTGTAGCTGAGCGAGTTACAGCGCCAACATTAACTGACGGGTCACTGCAGTGGCGCCGATTCGAATCCGTTCATGGGGACTTCTATTTTTTGCGATGGTCCCACGAAATGAAAACTTGACTCCCCACTATGGTTAGAATAGGAAGGTATCCTATAGATATTCCCTTCTCCCTCCCTCCGTATGTCAGAGATGAGCAGGGCCCTGTTTCATAATGAAGTACAAACTAATACTATTAGTCTTGTCGATTTTACTTAATACAATTACACTGACTTGTACAATAGTAACTTGTACTTTAGTACTTTTTAACGCCCGTAATATCACTAATAGTCCTCCCTATCATGAAAAAAATAAGTATTAGTGTAATTAACACGTTGTTTCGATAATTGTATTTTGAACTAACACTATTAGCTTTCATTATGAAACAGGGCCCAGATCGCTCTCTTGGAGGACAAAAACAGCAATCATTTAATTTATAGAGATTAATGGTTCTTTGTTGAATTTACACAGAATATAAAAAATATTTCTAAAATAATTTATTAGCTACAGCTCAAAACATCTCTTTTCATTAGATTTATAAGGAGTGTAAATATGATTTGAAAGTAATTAATTATTATTAATTAATTATTCCATCACGGTCAAGTGCGGTATGGATATCTGTACATTACAAAAGCAGTAATACAACTTCGGTGCCTTAATTTTCTTTAATTAATAGCCAGGCAATAATAATACATTATTTTAATAATAATAATTACATTATTTCAGAATCTATTCTACGTTATCGGACTTCAGATTATTTGGCAAAGTAATAGTATGTTTATGTAAAATATTTTAATAAAATGTTTTATTTATAATTATTAGACAAAGCTCATTTTGCTGTAGAGCCATTTGGACAGGCGTTGAACAATATATAGGCTTCTAAGGGGTAGATGGGATCTTCATCAAATCTACAGATTCCTTGATGGTCTGCATCAATGACTTCATGGTCGCAGAGTTAGCAGATATAGAGGGAGGAATTGTTATACTAGAGAGATTTAAGACCAAAAATCATTTCATTATTTACTGAACTGTTTTATTTCAATACAATGTTTAATTTTGTATTCATCTAGAGATAAAATTGATTTTTATAAACCTTGAACTACTGTACAAAAGAACTTAAGTTCATGCAAATTGTAAAAAAAAATAATGCATATTTTGTTACCTATCCAGGCATTTCTATGACATGAAATAAATATTTTTCATTATTTTGTAGTTTAGTAAAAATAATTAACATTATTCATGCATATTTTTTTAGTAAATAAAATATGATTAAGTGACTATTATTAACTGTTTTGTGCAGTTATATAATACACTAAAAAATAATTTACATTATTGTTAATCTATTTTTTGGTATTTAAATTATTTTACATATTATATATAAAAGTAATTTTAATAAAAGTAATACATATAAGCAGTTTCAAATAAATAAAAATTTCTCAAATGTTTTATTTCATATCTTCGATTCTGATTTGCTTATGAAGGTCCAATTTATACCATTTAGTGCAGTTAAAAAGTTCCAGTAAAAAAGTTTTTTTTTTATTTATTTTATAATTTTATTACTTTTTTTTTATTTACAAGAAAAAAATGAAGGCAAAAATTTTAAGCGAAAAATTTGTATTTTTTAAATACTACGAAAATTAGTATCCATAGTAAAATATTATTATTTTGGGAGTGCGAAAATCGAATATAAATTTTGTTTGTAAAAATAAAAATTGTGTCCCACTTTGCTATTCTGAGGTAATAATATACCAATCGATTTTTTACGAATGTAGAATAACAAAATAATTTACTCAATTGTATTAATTCAGTTTAAATATAAAATAATTTACAAAAAACAAACATTGTTACTCATATAGTAAGTCGAAAAGATTTTCAACCCAAAAATGTGAATTTTCAAAATATATTTTACCTTATCCACTTCGAAACGTCAGACGACCAAAATTTCGGCGATATAAGTAGACTGTTGAAACAATTCAGACCGTCTGACGTTGTGAAGTAGGCCAGATAAAATATTATTACTGTATTTCGATAGCTACTAATTTTTTCAGTTGTTAGTCGTTTGAAATTATTTTTAAAAATATGTTATTTTCCAATTAATTGTTTTGCATGAGTTGCAACAATTGAATCAGAAATTAGTCATTAGTCATAACTATTTATGAGAGTATAATTTTAAATCATCAATAGCTAATTTTCGCTCAATCCGAGCAATTTGTTAGGTGCAAGTAACAGCTGGTTTAAATTATATTTTCTGATATTAACATAGGATTATTCCTTTATTATAAATAGAAATGTTATAAAAATAATTTAAATTTTTTTTATCAGTCCTAAAAGATGGGATTTTTTATTTCAATAATAGGAAATATATGCATTCTTAAAAAAAAAATAGATTTAATTAAAAATTAATCTTACTTTCTTCATCATACAGTAATTAAATGCTTATTTTATACCTGATTATACCGTAATCAACCTTCTTTTATTGTATTCTTTGTTACTTAGGTTATTTAGACTTTCTAAATACATGACTATCAAAATCTCCGCTTTTGGTAGGGAACATACAAAAATATTTAAATGTAAATATTTGTATCTTTCTAAATTAAAGATGTATGTATATTTATATCTTCAAAAAAAAATACGATTAAGAGGTTTATAGTTTATAACAAGCTGCTGCTGAACTATAGAAAAATTGTAAAGTGAAAATCTTATAGGTCCATAATTCCACATCCCCATCTGGTGCAACTAATCTGCAATTATCGGGAAAAACTGGCCTGGGAACTAGAGAATTTTAGCAAGTAGAAAGTAAAACGAGAAAGTAAAGGAGCAATAAAGTTGAAGCGCAGCCGTTGAAGTAACACTTTTACAACGGGAGGAGGAAAACTGTGTCAGCCGGCGAAGGAAAAAAAAGGTACATAAAAAAAATAAAAAAACTGAGCAAAACTCACGCATCCAGAGCACAGCCTGCCTTTATGGTCCGGGGGATCAACATATTGAACTATATGCGTAACAGTCTTCTCTCGGTCCTTATCGCCCGGGCTGGGGCAATCCAATACTCACAGACTACACCAGCATAATAACGCGGCAACTATATCTTTTACCTGTTAGTGATATAAAAAAAAGGGATATGAATATTTCTATATAACGTCTAATAAAAGTTTTCAACCCAATAAATACGAAACTAAATAACTGTAAAATACAAAATAGGATTCGAGTATTAGATGAGATTTTTTGCACTAAGTTCAGACATCATTTTTTTTTAAATACTTAATTTTACACTGCTGTTATTCTTTATTTATTGATTGATATATTTTTTTATTGTGTGACTTAATAAAACTTGCACTGTTGCTAGAAGTTCCTTAATAGAAGTAAAAATTTGTGTACAGAACCTGCTTCTAAAATGAAAACACTTTAATATTTATTTTTTTTTTAAATTTATTTATTTATATTTACAACTGTACATAAATACATTAAGTACATTTGAGGAAATCATAATGGTATGGTACACGCATGTAGAGAAACTACCGAATGGTAGCACTCTAAAAACATTTTTACAATATAAGGTCTCGAGACCATCTTCTTTTCAGACGCCTCGGAGGATTGTCCGGGATAAAAGAGGAAGCAAGATTAAAAACTAATGGGTTTGAGTGTTTAGGGAGTTTGTAATGGAAGGATTGATATCTGGTTCGGGCTAGATCGGTTACAACTGGAACATTAAGGTCTTTGTGGATGATTTTATTTGTGAAAAAGTTGGGAGGAGCATTTAGGATTTTACGAAGGATTTTGGATTGTAAGGATTGGATACGAGAGGAATTCCCTTTAATATAAACTAGTTCCTCTACATATTGAAAGAAGATAGTTGGCCGTATGGAGTAGATTGTAGGAGGATAGTGTGAGTGACGATCAATAAAGGTATCAAAATTGTAAAAGAGAACTAACTATTCATTGTAAACCTACGCTTACAACGGTTACAAATCTCTCGATTCTACTTTCTTGAGTACCAGTAAGAACTCAGGTTTCATAACCGTATATCAGCGCTGACTTTATTGTGGCATTGCTCCCATAGCTATAGATTATTAGAGATTTTTCGGCATTTCAAAATTCTCGACAGACAGAAAAAATTTTTGCTGTTTGCACTTGTTATATGCTAGTCTATCTCAGTCAGTTGATCATTTATTGAGGTTATTGTGGAATGTATTGTTATTAAAAAATATATTACTCCACACCAATTTAAATAATATTTTTCTGTTAAAGTAACCTGTATTTTTTTTTTATTAAATATGGTTTTTAATTGTAAAACGGTTAGAAAATGCACTACATTCAAATTAAAACAGTATATTACTTGCAAAAAACTTATTGTTACCCACCTATATATTAATCTTTTTTTTATAGAGAATAACAAAAAAACATTATTGGTCGTATTAATTGTTTGTTGAGTTTAAGTGTGCAATAAATTATAAAAACCAGAAGTTGCTTCCCTTCACTTCCAGTTTACAAAAAAAATTATTTGTACGTCAAGTCATAGTCAGTTTTAGCGTCTTTTGAAATCGTTAATTATGAATTCTCATAGAAACTATCAAATCTATTGGTATATTATAAAGATTAAATAGATGCAGAGCAAAGGTAGTCAAACGATGATATGTCAACATTTTTATCCCGTCTCCTAGGGTGAAAATTCGTATATAAGGGTTTCAAAAGACGCTAAAACAGATTCTAACTTAATTTTCCTAAATAAAACTTTGGTCTTCTTGTAGCGACTTTTGGTTTTTGTGATATTTATACAAAACTCATTTAATAAAATCTATAATCTATTTTTCTTATTCTACACATAAAAACAAAAAAAAATCGATTAGTATGTGATAATCATTAAATACTTGCAAAGTAAAGGCGGTATTGGATAATATGAAAAATAAGAATATGATTTCTTGGGCCAAGGGTGGATTGACAAGAAGCTTAAACATCTGTTTAATATTTTTCGACCAAGTATCACCAAAGAAAGTTTTATTGAAATCGTTGATCCCACGTGCGTTGCATCCTGTTGTAACATATGCCTGGCGGTGCGAATCCGATGGATAACTCACAGAACTACTCCACTAATATAAGAAAATTTCGTCGCTTTAATAATAATTATAAATATATATATATATAATAATATAAGTTCATCAATACATACATGTTATACAATAAGAAGTTCGTCTTATAATAAATTGTTTTGTAGCTTTCTATTAATATAGAAATGAATAGATTCGCAATTGGAGAGTATCTTAAGAAAAGACCTACATCCGTGTGAATAACCTAAGAATAAAAACATTTCTTTTAATCTCCCAGGAGTGGAAGGAAAGCAATACTGTAACGGTGTTCATTGTTCTTTGAGCTTTGTCCTATTTCTTTATTTATACATATTTTTTCTTTGTGATTGAGATCCTTCATAAAATCATTCTTTGTTTACTTCTTCTATTGAGAAAAAAAGTACAAAGGAACATACCAATTGCTGTAATAAAAGAGATATATTTTCGTTTGGAGAGAGGATGAATTAAGACTCAAAGAAAAATGTATTATATTTATTATTTTAAGTCTTGCCTTGATATTCTTTGGTAATACATCCCTTATCCTTGTTCAACAGATTCAAGAAGTATATCTGGATAGACAACTAACTAACTAGTAAGACTAAAAAGACAGGGAATGGATCGTCGATTCCGACTATTACAACACACACTCGACAAACGGTCTAAACTTCTTCTTCTTCTAAAATTACTTACAAAATATTTTACATGACCATAATAGGCCCTATTTTGGAGAGGTTATGATTTTAGGGTTCCGTTAAACCCTCGAATTTCTCTTAAATCCCAAATCCTTAATGTTCCTCACTTTGTCATTAATAAAAATTAAACAATAAAGATTAATTATTTTTTATATATGCTTGTTTGAGAGTTGTTTAGTTTATTCTTAATTTAAAACAATTTTGATCCTTTTTTTTTCCTCTCAACTTTATTCTTTAAAAATTCTCCAACTTTTCGGCCCTCAGCCTATTCTCAAGGATACCACCTACAAATGTTTTTTTTTTTATGTTTATATAACAATCACATTATTTCCATCAACTACACACTGATTTCTTTGGCCCTACCTTCAATATTGATGTCATTGTTTTTTAAATCTTAAAATTGCAGGCTAATTGCCATTGTCACATCTTTAAAATTAATTAATCATTAAAATAATATCATAATAACTTGATAAAATTTTGTTTTTAAATAGATTTCTTACTTACATAACTTTTACTAAAATATTTATATCTTAGATTTAAAACTTTTTTACAAAACATTTTCCTTCCTTCCTTCACTTACATTTACAACTTCAACAGGTTAGGACTCTGTTATCCCCTTATCATATAACAATAATTTTGTTATCATTAATTTACATTTTTAATATAATTTAATTAACATTCATTATTAATTATTTTGCTTATAACAACCATATATTTTTATTATTTATACATATTTAAAATCCATAATTAATTTATTCTTATACTCCCCTTTTTTATATTATTTTTTAACATATTTATTCACCTATTCATACTTTTATTAGTGTATATTTATTCCATATATACATTTGTACAATTTGAGGATTTGAACATTTATTTATTTATCAACTTTTTTGTATATAATAATTACATATTTATTTTGCTCAAAATTTCAGAATAATAGTGGTTTAATTCCTTAGAATCTGATTTGAAATTGACAGTATAATTTATATTTTCTGTGATGTAAATCGATTCTAATATTTTTCTTCTAAAACTATTATTTACTTTATGAATGACCTGGACATTTTCAAAATCAAATTTATACTTATTTTGAACATGTTGAACTAATGCTGTTTTTTTTTTTTGGTTTCTTTTCCATATTTTTTACAACATTTGCATGTTGATACATCCTGTCTTTTATATTTTGTTTGGTTTCACCAATATATATGGCTGGACAATTAATGCATGGAATTTTATGTACTAATCCAGATTGATATTTACTGTCTATTGGATCCTTTTTTCTGCTATAAATTTTTTTTAATTTATTGTTTGGTTTGAAACTTGATATATCTTCCATATCATAATCCTTAAAAGACCTTTTTATTCCTTCTGACAATCCTTTTATATAATTACAACTATAGTATTTTTTATTTGCTTTTTTCGCATTTTCATTTTTATTTTTGTCAATTTCTTTTATTTTCGATTTTTTGATATTTAATTCCCATATTTTTTTATTAATCTTTTAGGATAAAAGTTTTCTTAAAACATATTAAAATAACTTTTCCTTTATTTTCATCAATCTAATTTCATCCGTTATTTTTATTGCCTTATTAAAAAAGTTATTAATAACATTGTATTTCATGTGAATAGGATGACAGGATAAATAATTTAAAATTATATTACTGGATGTTTCCTTTTTTTGTCCATTCTGTTAATAATGTATCTCCTTGTCTAATACTAACATGTCCAGGAATCTTAACTTGCCCTCTTTTTCTATTTCCATTGTAAATTTTAATATCTCGTAATAATCATTTAAATATTTAAGCATCTAATCTTTATCTGTCTCTTTTATAACGCATAAAATGTCATCAACATATTTAAATAAAATCTTTAATTTTATATCTGATTTTTCAATAGCTTTTTTTATCAAGTCATTCATTAATAAACCAGACAAATAGATACTTAATTATCCACCTATCGGAAGGCCAACATTTTGGCGGAAGATCTCACCATTATATTTAATATTCCATTTTCGCAACACAATTTAATCCCATCCAAAAATATTTTTTTGTTCTTTATTCTAGTATTTTTTTTAATTTGTTCCCATCTTTCTACTATGATATTATAAACTACTTTCAGAGGAGTATTTGTAAATAAGGATACCGCATCATAACTCACCAATATGTCATCATTTTCTATCTTTATCGATTTCACTTTGTCTTTTACCTCTATAACATTTTTGACATCTATATTTTCATCCTTATATACATTATTGAAACTATTTTAAAAAAAATTTTGTAAATTATAAATTGGCCCATTTATACCATTTACCATTGGCCTTAAAGGTTTGTCTTCTTTGTGCAATATAATTAATCCAAACATTCTTAAAGAATAAAAGTTGAGAGGAAAAAAAGGATCAAAATTGTTTTAAATTAAGAATAAATTAAACAATAAAGTTTATTATTGCAGGATTTGGGCATTTTATATACAATATGTGTTTTTATTGCACGATTTTGTATATTTTTGATTTTCACGAAAAATCGGTTTCTAACCATATGAGTTTTTTTAATTGATTTTATAATCTCAGAATATTACCCTGTATTGAAATAAACGCAAACAAATCCAGCTTAAATTAAAGAATGATGCCCGTTTTTAAGTCTATTTTGCATTCTTCTTTGAAAAATATAACGGTCGCATTAGGTTCCATCTAATTTAGCGAATCCTTGGAAGACTATGTTTTGGATCTGTATGCCAGAGTATTTTATATGATTGCTGAAGTACTTAACACATTTGCTGATAACTTGCATAGAGTCGAATGCAGAGTATTTCGTTCTGTTCAACTTCAATTAATATCAGTCCGCGATTTGCTCGATGTTGAACAATTATTAGTTTTAATATTAACTTCAATAATAACTTTAATTATATTATTTCAAATTCTTGAGACAAGGTAATTATTTATTAGATAAATCAAAAATTTCGTATCCAATTCTGTCTCAACACTTTATTTTTCACCAGTCCAACGTTTCGCCATTCTAGCCATCTTCAAGGACATCCTCAATACAATCTCTTCCTCACATTAATTTTAAAAAATTCTTTTGCAGGCTATTCTGCCCAGGTCATTTTCTTTATTATAAGTTAAAAGCCTATTTATTTAAAATTTAAAATCATTAACATTTAATTTTCCTCTATAAGATTATCAACAATTAAA
>NW_027109005.1:17771-35730 GCF_000696795.3 Halyomorpha halys
GATGTCCTTGAAGATGGCTAGAATGGCCGAAACGTTGGACTGGTGAAAAATAAAGTGTTGAGACAGAATTGGATACAAAATTTTCGATTTATTTAATAAATAATTCAATAATAACTTTCCCTAGCAGCTAAGTGGTGGTTACAAGATAAAGCTTTCCGGATATAGTCTTAAAGTTCTTATCATTTAAGCTTAAGTTTGCTTCAATAAAATATCTTTAAAACATATATATATTCATTTTAAACATTTATTTAGCTTGTAATGAACACAGTGATATTCATCACTTTCCAGCTAGAAATAACCATAACTATCAAAACTTTGCCCTTTTATTCCTGTTTTCTTGCAATAATATTAAGTTAATGCATTTACATGAATATATACATATATAGAAGTAAGAATAACAATATTAAAAAGATGATGGAATCGTTTAATGGATTTTAATCATGGAATCATTGTATGATTAAGTACTTTTTTAGAAGCCTGAATACCACTAATTATTTCAGAAAATTCAGATTCTTAAGAAAATACAAATTTTATCTTAGTAATAGAAATAAATAAAAGAATAGAGATTTTTATTATGATAAATGAAAAACCTACTTTGATGAATATGATTTTATTAATTCATTAAGAACTTAAGGATCATTACATAATTGACACCCCAAATACAATCAGGGGCTTCATAATGCTGGTCCACCAACTGAAACTAAAGACTGCTGGGGAAAAACTAAGTAACAATAGTGTATGGTATTTTGGAATGTTGACAAAATAGTGAAATTAAAACAGGAGAAATACGAACATAAACGAACCAAAATCGCCGTTCAAGAATACAAAAAAATAACTGTAAATATATTTATGATATATTTACATAATTTTTGTATGTAATGTTTATATTTAAAATCGTCGTTGAATATTTGTTTTCGGCCTACATCAAGACCCTCTAAGTAGCATAGATCCCCAGGAGATGATGATAAGAAAGGGTGAGCTGTATAACACTTTCCTTCATAATTGGGTTTCGGTGTAACAGTGAATGTGATATGGGATCGGGTCGTACCACAAAACCACGAGAAGGCCGTAGACCTGTTCCACTTAAGACCGGTGGGATAGGGAAAGTGACGAATAAAGTCTAATCGTAGGGAAAATAGGGTTCCTCCGCTCTTCGTCATCATCCTTTGGTGATTTGTTCCTTTTCTGTGAATGTGTCAAGCCTTCTTCTCGCTTCATCGGCCTTTCTCTTCCGATTATAGGAGAAAAAAAAATCCGTTTAGGGAATGCGTCACTCATATCATCGTGGAGCCGTATTGGTCTAACAAACTGGCGAACGCTATGAGCTTTGGGCCGAGTGAGACCTCCAATCATTGGATATGTGGGTTCATATACATATAGTAATACCGTTAATTACTAACTTTGTTACTACATTTACGCAACAAAACAATACTACAGCCACTTCCACACATTTTTAATAAGAAGTTTAACTTGGCTGAATCGGGCCTCTAAAATCATAGTTTCCACACTAGTCTGAATTATTCATTAACTAAAAAACAAATTCATAGGTAATTAAATAAATGCTATTTCAACTTTAAAGAATATACCTATATGAATGTTTACACAATTATTTAAAGCATTAGTTTTAACCTTGCATTTCTAGATTAGTGTAATGTAATATACACACAAGAGTGTATACATTGGAATTCATAAATTATATTTAGTAATCACTATTAAGCAGTGCAATGTTCCCAAGAAATTTCTGGTCTTATACATTTCATTTGATACCTTCCTGGTGAAATGTTAACAATGTCTTGTACTAGATAAATTAAAGGAACAAAATATCAAAATGCAATATTAACAAATTTCACAGGTTACATTGCTATTAGGAAATGTTTGTCAAAAATTAAATGAGGAACTGAAAAAAATTAAAATAAACCCCAATAAGAAAAAGATTATATTTTTTTCATTATAAATAGAGAAGAACTCCTAATCAATCAATAAAATTTAAAGCTATAAACTAATAACTATGCTAACATGTAATCCAAAAAATTAACCTAATTGAGTACCTTATTCCTTCATAAATATTTAACAATTTGGGTGCACTTCAATAAAAAAAAGATATATATATTAAATTTAAAATATATTATTCATATAAAATATATTATTTATACATAGTTAAATTATCGAACAAATAAAGATATAGTATAAGTCTCTTTTAATACCAAAACTCCAGAAAAAGAAGAATTTCTCAGAAGAGAGGTTTTGAAAAAAAAAAAAATCTTTATTTATCAATAAGGATGGGTGAAATTCAAAAATATACTAAACTAATTACTTACTTATTATTGAGTACCTTTGAATAATAGTAAGATTACTCACCTGAAAAGAAAAAAAAGATTAGCAAAAAACATTAAATAAATATAGTAATTAATATTTTTGTAAAAATTTAAAATATTACTGTGATAAAAATTGAATTTTAAGTTATTAAAATTAAGAAATATATTTAATAATAAAATGGAAAAAATATTAATCATTGTTAAAAAGGAGGAAAACACTTTATTCTGGGGAAACAAAATCAAAAACAGTAGTAACTTTTTCACACCTTATTTTTTCTTTATTACCTCAAGTTTCGGTAAAACCTAACCAGTATAATAAAAAAAACTTTTCTCTTGTTTCTCATTCGATTAAAAGCCTTTCTTTAAATAGTAAACTTTGTAAAGTGAAAAGTGTAAGGAAACACCTTAATGACTGAACGTCTCTCAGATTCCCAGAAACTGAAATACGATTAAGAATGATTAAAAACTTTTCAATAATGAGGTAATTAATTTCTACAATTGTGCATCATTAATTTTATAAGTTTGTTAATTATTTTTCAAGTATCTAGTTTCTTATTCTAGTAGTTAATTATTCTACGTTGTTAAAGTCAATCAACTAATGACAATAACTGAAAAATAGAATTATTGGAAAAACTTAAACTCTTTCCACAGATTAAATAGAAAACCGAAATATCAAATTTTGATTGCGGTAGTAACACTAGGTTTGATTGAATACCACAGTCTTAATGTTCAGTGTGACAGATTGTATTGTTTCAGTAAAATCCTTGGAATAGAAAGTTAGTAACACATTAATGTTCAAATAACAGGTATCAAATTACTGGAAGATAATAAAAAAATTCATGATTGGAGAAGTTGGGGGGGGGGAGGGTGCGGTCAGCAAAGAACAACATAAATAAACAAAACCATACTTATTTATTTTATGCCAACGTTTCAAAAAAAATTCAAAAAGAATTCATGTTTCAATTTTGATATTAGGATTTTTGACAGGGCTTAAATCCAATGTATCTTTTAATGTACTTTTATTTAATTTATTTTTTGTTAAACTTTATCTTATAATTACTGAATATAAAATAAGTAAGAAATATTAGTTTATGTTCTCTATATTTCAGATTTTAGATAACATTAAGTACATCAATCTCGGATTCAAGTTAATCCAATCATAGCCAATTTATAGTAATGAAAATTTACAATAATGATCATGTTGAACAACAATATCCAAGTGATTGAATGTCATCTTCTTTCCAAAAATTTAATAATGAATAGTTCAGTCAACTAGGAACCAGAAAGGGGTCTCGGTAAGATGTTTAGGAGAAGTTCGCTCAGTTACGTCTTAGAGGATTCTGATTACAAATTTAAACTTTGTGACATCTACTTTTCCCCTTAAGTGAAAAAAATGCTTGAACCATTACATTTTTTCTCGTTTTTCCCCCATTCACTTTTCACCAACAAAGCCTTATACTAAATTAAGCAAGTGTAATCATTGTACAACTTAGTATTGTTTACTCCTTTATGGTTGTTGTCCGGAGAATTAGAATTCTTAGTTATGTTGTGTTCAGTCAAATGAAGACCAGGCATCTTGGTGGAAAAATTTTAAAAATTTGGCTAAACTATATCCCGTCTCATAATGATATTCGTTTTCAATTTAGAACGCATAAGCATATAAAAAAAATCATTTTTTATGAAGATGGGAGATTATTTTCTCTTATGTAATTTGGTATAAAATGGCGCATAGAAGAATACATGGTTTTCAAGTTGTAAGCAGAAAATTAAAAAAAAAAATAGTCTTTTTCTCTTATACTTTCGGAAAAAAAGGTTAAAGTTGGATTTATTTAATTTTACAAGATTTTGAACATAATTCTTCCCTAATAAAATAATTCTTTATTAAATTACTAAAGACGGTTTGATACAATTTCTTCAGGTCCTACAAGTAATACTACTATTATAATCTTACAATGTTTTTTTACACTTTACATGATCTATGCGCGCTAACAAATATATCTTGGTTTATTATGTCTATTGAAAACAATTTGTTGATCTCTATATAAATCTCATACGTAAATCATTATTTTACAATTAAGGTAAAATAAAAATCATTTAAACTTCGTAGTTAACATTGTACTCGAGTGCTATATAAATAAGAAATCCTATATAAAAATTAACTACATCTTAATGTTTTTATAAAAATAAATATCCATAAATTAGAAGTTTATTTGGGGAACAGAACATTTAAAAAATCGGAAGTTTTCTCTCACGAAGCAGTGTTTCTTTTGCCAACATCAGTAGCTGTCAAGCAACTTTTTGGAAGAGAACATAAAATTCCTGTTATTTTTAACGCATATCCACATTTTTTCTATCCGACTAAAACCTGAACTATAAAGAAGGAAAAATAAAATGATATAAACGCCACTCAAAGAACAGAAATTATAAAGGATAACTGAAAATTTTCAATGAGTATTGTTATTTATAATAACCAGACACAAACTCCCTGTTTCATCCACATCCATTATGAAATATTCTTAAGGAGTAGTAAACATGTAATCGAATAACTAATGCATAAACAAATTTATCGAGACTGACTGATGGGATGCATGAGGCGTCTCGACATGCATGACTAATCGATGACCTAAGAAGAGTTATGTAAATGTGCACTTGTATTATATTAGTATGTTGATGATCATCATAATAAATTATCTTTTTTAAGTTTCAACATAATATAAATTTCTCTAATTAATTACATTCTTTATTTATTAATCATAATAAATCAGGTTCAAGAAAAGAAATAGCTTTCTATGTTAGTTTATAAGAATTCTCGTAATATAAACAAAAAAAAAATACTGAAAATGTATGAGAGATGAAAATTAAAAAAATATTTTGTATGATATTATTAGTATCAGAAAAATTTCCCCGAGGCTACCCGCTACATAAATATCATTCTATGAAAACATAAAAGTGCTCTTCACTTACTTTTAAAAAACCTTTACATCCACAGTTTATGAAACCTATATTAAAAATGATCGTGTGATCCTGCTGGTTTTATTAAACCGGACATATTTACACAAGCCGTTACCTTTTAAAGGGAATATGCAATTTAATCGAAGTTAGCGGTACTGAGCATCCCCTACCTCTCAAGTTATTATATCAAGAACTCGGCTGAACCCAACGATAAAAGAAACAATGAGACTCGAGTTTAGTGCAACATAAAGGCATAGCTAACATTTACTGCCGAAGCATCTATTGGTTTACGGCCGGTACCTCCTTGAGAACACTCTATTTTCCTTCAAGACAATGGTGGAATCTATTCAGGGTCATATGTCCGTTCGCCCCGCGTTTTGTAATATTTCATAAGATATATCTATGTTCTAGTTTTATAGCTGTCATTAGTTAGGAAGGTGGAACTTATCCCACAGTACTACGGAGAATAGCAAGAACATTTTTTAAAAAAAATAATAATAAAGAGGGAAAAAAGTAGGAGAAAACTTGTAGGTATTTGAGCAAAAAGTTTATATTAGATAAAATGAGGGTCTGAAATTATCAATTATTTTTAAAATATCATTAGCAAGTACTGCACAGTTTTATGTTTTTTGCATAAGATTTTTGATCAATTAAGAAAAAAAAAATTAACGATGAGATACTCCATAAATATTATTTAATAGCTGTTACACTTTTAAAAAAGAATTCAGACTAATGTTTGTAAAAAAATAAATATACATATATATATTTGATTAATTCGTTTCTAATTCATAAAATATAGCGATGAATTTGTAGCCTATAATTTAAATTGCCTGTGAGCAGTTTGTATCGTGATACCTATTCAAGATGTTATTAAGTTTGAATTACATGAAGTTGTATTTTTTTTCTTTATAGAAATTCCCAAAAGGCTGGTTTTGGATGGTTGAAAAAATTTAAAACTGTCTCTATAAAGGATACTATTGAAAAGAGACAACTCAGATGGTTTGGAGACCTCTAGCCGATGAGTGAAAACAAGGATCCAAGAAAATAATTTGAGACCAGATCAACAGGAAAACGCCCAAGAGGGAGACCCAGAATGCAATGGAAGGTCTAAATCTCCAGAGTGCTTGGTTTGCCTGGACAGAGGCATCTCCACACTGAAAGGCACTAAGGAGGAAGAGAAAAAAGAAGAAGAAAAGATTTAAAACTTATACAACAAAAATAATAAGTACTTCGTCTTATCGAAATCTTCTTATAAGCATTTTTTTTTTAAATAATTTATTTATTGTTATTTACAACTGTATAAAAATATATACAACAAGTAAATTTGCTGTAGGTGTCATAGTGACATAATACAAACATGTGGAGAATCTACCCATTGATAGAACTCCAATAACATTTCTAGAGGAGAAGATCTCGAGGCCATCTTCTTTTCAAACGCCTAGGAGCATTGTTAGGTGATGTGGGATTGGAGGGTTTTGGATACAATGTAAGGATCATTGCTCACTGACAATAGACATGTGTCATTGGTATACGTGGTGAGTATAATGTTAGGATGGGTTGGGATGTCAGCTGTGAAAACTTATAAGCATTTAAATTTTAATTTACAGTTCATGAACTATAGATATTTTATTAAAACATAACATTAACTTGATAACCTTTGACTAATATTTTAGTTGTATTTTATTTCAGTTATTATTAACGTTTCTAAAAAGTGACTAGTTTTTTATTAAAAATTAGTCTTGAAAAATTATGGGAAAAAGGTTATCACAAAAATCTGTATTTTTAACTTTGACAAATAAAAATTAAAAGAAGACTGTTCGGAGAAGTATTGAAATAATAAGATAAAGTGCCGCTTGCGATTAGTTATTTTTAGAGAAAAAGTTTATTTAAAATCCAAAGCATACGCATACAGGCTGAAAATATGTACATCACTATTTTACAAGATTTTGTTATTTTGACTTTGTGAATATTGAAATATGAATTCCGATCAAAATTTGGATCTAACACGTTTTTGCGAACACAATACTCTATTACTAATACCCTAAATATATATATTTATTTTTTTAGTTTATAATTTATTTATCTAATATAGAAATAAAATGTACATATAAATATGTATATATAAATATGTTAAAGTAAAAAACAATAACTGGGATCCTATTTTATATCAACTGTGTTTTATATTGGTTTGAAGTCCTCACGTACTCTAACTAGGACAGGAGAGACAGATTACTTAACGGTTATTATAGAGTGGTATTTTCTAAACTAATAGGGTAAAATAAATTGACTATGAACAAGGAAGATAACAGGAGAAAGAATCAATCTATCAAAAATATACCTTTATTACAAAAGATATCAGAACCATTAAACAAGGTCTTCATTTGAGCGATAAGTTAAAATAGACTAGCTGCCTATAATGGGAATAAAATGCTGAGGAGATAAGACAGTTGTTACTTAAGGGAACTATGACTAAGCCATTGATTTACATTGCTTAGCGAAAGGACATTAAATCACTGATAGGGCAGATATGGGTTAATGCACAACCTTGTACTACATAATGAGCCACTGATAGGCCAGCTCCCCAGATGGCTTCTCTGTCCAATCCGCTTCTCATCACGGGGGCTATTCTCTTATCTTCCATTTGAATATGAATTAGTGAAATCTATTCTACAGTCCGGACCTGTCCTAGTGCCGTTTGGCAATCATAAAGACATTAATATTATTATAATAATTATAATATTTTTCTTAATTTCTGCTGCAGATTTTTAAACCATGTCACATTTTTACGCTCACATCAATATTTTTGAATACACTCAGGAATGTTGTAGGATACGATTTAATAATACTTAATTTAACTTACTTTACTACTAAGATGACTTCATTATATATTATAAACTTAAGTTTCCGTTAAGCAGAAGATAATATATAAATGACATCATTTTTAAATAATATAATCATTTAAATATCATCACTAAAGGTGTGGTGCTCCATAAGTCCAAAGACACCCATAATACAATTTTAATATTATTTTAATCTTTACAATCCAAAATCCTTCGTAAAATCCTCAATGCTCCTTATTTTGTTACTAATAAAACTATCCATAAATACCTAAATGTTCTAGCCCGAACCCGATATTATTCCTTCTATAATAAACTCCCTAACCACCCAAACCCACTAGTTTCTAACCTTGCTTCCTCTTCCATTCCTGGCAATCCTCCGAGGCGCCTGAAAAGAAGATGGCCTCGTGACCTTGTATTGTAAACTGTTTTTAGAGTTCTACTACTGGGTAATTTCTCTACATCCTGTATCATATCATTATGTCATTATAATCAAATTAACTTGTTGTATTTTTTATACAGTTGTAAATATCAATAAATAAATAAAATTAAAAAAAAATATATATATATACAATCATCGTTTTGTGGGATACATATATAATTTTGTTCTAGAATCGTATGCACATTTATATTTTATCACTATGACCGTTATTGAATAGTTAAAAGTGATAATGAGTTGATGTCCGCGTCCATAGTGGAGTGTTTCCATCACCGTTTAATTGCATGAAATATATATCTTGTTGGCACAATCAACAATATATATCGAAAAGGGAATATATAGAAAAGGGAATAAAAAATTTTTTGAGAATTTTCTGTTAAATAAAGGTGTCCGGCAGGAGAAGTTTCACTGTATAAAATAAAATAAAAACAAAATAAAAAAACCATGAAATGAAAATTTATCTTTATTCTGGGACACTTGGTCCCCTAAGAATAACAATTAGGAACAATTTTAATGGTTTTCGTCTGGATACATTAACTTATTTTGAACATAATTAAATAAAACTATTGCAATGTTTATATGAATAAAATATTTACAAAAGGTATATATTCATCGATGCTTATATTGATATTTATTATTAACAAGTTCGCGGAAGATTGATAGTCAAGCAGAAAGGTATATAATTGGTGTTTAAATTATATTAAGAAGGAAACTTTACGGATGGATATGGGTGACGAGTTCCAAAATGAGACAGCTCGAACAGCAAAGGATTTTTTAAAGGAGACAGTTCTATGTGTAGGGAAATACAAATCGGTAGGTAGGGATCTTGTATTTAATAGGTGAACGTAGGTTGAGAAGGTCATTGATATAGGGAGGTTTTATAATTAGTATGTATTGAAATATAAATGAGCCAGGGTACTGGCTGAAATATAAATAGTTTCCGGATACTGGGATATAGCCAACTATGGTCGGAACAGTAGTGAGAGATATGAGAAGACTGAGAGGGAATACCGAAGATGAATCTTATTCATCTTCGGTATTCCCTCTCAGTTAATTAATTTTTAGTCTCATTTCTTGTTCAATAAATAGTTCTCCATACACTAGGAATAAGGAAGGATACTAATTAGACACGTACTTCAAAGCTTTTCGAGTTATTTAGGAAATGTAGCAATTTCATGTTAAATGCTGATCAAATGTGTGTTTTTATGGTGTTTTGAAACTGGATAGCTATGTTTTTAATGTACAATAACGGATAGTAAGAGAGGGAATTAACAATGGGTATTGAACCGACGAGAATGGACCGGGAATAATCCAAATGTATACTAGATGAATGTCAGGAAAACATTAAGAAGTTAATAACTACAATTATTAATTTTTTCCACTGGTTCAGATTAAAGAAATATTCATTTTATAAGTAATCTTAATGGCATCAAAAAATAAATAAATAAATATTTAACTGTATAATGCCAATATGAAATTGAAAAACATAAATAAACACCAATTTTGAGGTATATTCCTTCAAAAGGTCCACCTTTATAAAGTAAACATTTTTTAAAGAAAAATTTTTTTTTCCTTTCTTACCTCCTTAAACAAATAAAACAAACAAATTACAATTTATACAACGAGAAAAATATATGTACATATGCCGGCGATTAAAGCATTTTGCTTTGGCAGTATGGCATTGTAAGATAAGTTGCCGGGTCCACTGAAGGTGGTGTCGTCGGTGATGGCATGTGATCTCAGGCAAAAACATGCCATCACCGACGATACCGCCTATTGTAATTTGTTTGTTTTATTTGTTTTAGGATGTAAGAAATTAAAATGTCATATCTAAAAACCTATATTACTTCTAAAATATTTGCTTAAAACGGTAAGAGGAGACATAAGATAGTTAAATCGAGCAATATTTAAAAAAAAGCACCTGAAATTGCAAAGACGTGAGTCTGTTTTTTTTTTCAAAATTTTAATTTTCACGGTCAAACAGCTGTAAATCAAAATTTGAATAACAAAAATAAATTATGATTAATTGTTTCAATAATTAATTTAAAAAAATCTTATCTTCATAAAAAGCTTACTTAATAATTTTTAATTAACTTTTGGTAGAAAATTTGCATATAATGACTTTTGATAGAATATTTGAAATCGTAGATAAAACCGTAACCGGCTTCATTTCTGGACAACATAACCTGCTTTTGGTCAATTTCCCGCCCTTCAACACAAAACTAACATATGGTAATTCAAAATCTAATCTTATTGTTAGAGAAAATTTGATTAAAACATTTTTATTTTATATTAAAACTCATTTATGCATAAAACGTTAATAAAGATTACATCATTATGAATCAACGTCTACTAATTAAATTTAAAGATATAATAAACATATTCAATATTTTAAGTGGATATAATAAAAAATAAATTTCATCATGATATCAAAATCATTGAAATCTACTTAACCCTATAGCCTGGATTTTCGAGTAGTATTAATATTCTATTGAGACTGTGCTACTGACGAATTATTAGTACTACTGTGAACTAATATCCAAATTAATGTGAAACGAAACGTATGAAAGTCAATAACTTGAACCAATTGGCAAATTTACAAGGAAGAGACCAAGACGTGGACGGGATGATTGTGTTTTGTCTGTTCTTGTAAAGCTAGATCTTCATGGAGCTCAACGAATTTTATTGATTGCTATCATTGATGGTTGACATATTACGTAACCATTATTGTAGAAGCATCAAAAACATTCCCCGATATTTTAAAAATAATTTATGTATTATAGTGATAAATAATATCCTACTTATTACTTATTAATAGCTCGAATAAGTATATTTTTATGTCATTAGTAATCCACTTATTTTTTTAAAAGTATAGAAAACATATGGATAAATACAACTTTATTTTTACCGGTCAGTATGAAACATTACTTTGAATCAATCCTGACTTAACCTATAAATCAAACAGACGAATATGGGTTACTTTTCGATTACGACAAACGATGCTGTCTCATTATCACACAATCAGTAATAATGTTTTAAATTAATCATCATGTCAGTTTGGTGACGAAGTATATCATGCCTTTTAAGGCACAATAAAAGCTTTCTCCTGACGGAATCTCTCATCCTTCATAGCTAAATTGATTCGGTATGCAATGACATCTGGTTATATAAAACCGGATGGTTAAACAGTTGTTAACCCTCTTCCTGTGCCCATTTTGATTTTTACAGCTATGGGATTTTCCAAACCCTATTTCAAAGGCCAGTAAGAACATGCTCGTTCAAAATATTTTGGCAGCTTTAATCGGGTCACCTATTACATTTTTTTTTATTATTACTAAAATTTGTATTCAAGAAAGATGAATTAATAATTCATTAATATGTTTGATAATAATATTTTAATATATGATGTATATTTTTTAATTATGATACTACATAATGTTTTTGTTTTTTTTAAATTGAAATTTAGTAAAGTGATATGTATATATTTTTTAAATATTGGATTGTAAAATAAAGAATTAGATGTCTAAAACGTCGTTTGATTTATGAATAAAATATGAATGAAGTTTTAAGTACAGTATAGGACTCCAATGGGAGTCTTGGTCGAAGTGTGTTTAAGTGTGTTTTCTCCTATTTTGTTTTCTAGCGGTATGATAATTGTTTATTTACAGAACTTATCTATTTCTCGGGTATAGTTACCCTTATAATAAATAAACTTACCCAGTTCTTAAACGTTCGCGTTTGTCGTATTTTTGGAGCATTTAACATTTTCTTGATATTTATATTTATTTTCATTTATTTCACTTCTATTTATATATTAAAAACATTGTGTGTATAATAAATAATAAAATTGTAAATATTATAGTGTGTTAAAATGTTAAATGAGGCATATATTTGGACAAATAATCAAGACATTCCGAGTTAATTAGTGTATTAAAGACCTAATTATATCGTATAACTAAATAAATATAAAATTGATAAAATTTTAAAATAAAAGCAGAATATGATTGATGCATGTAATACCTACATAGTAAGAAATAATAAAAAAAATTCTATCGTTTATTTGACTTTATAAGCAGAATAGAAATTGACGTATTTCTATTAATTATATTAAATTAATTTCTTAAATTATTATAATGGAAATTTAAGTACCTACTTTAGGTTCTCCTTCAGTTGATGTAATTTTCAAAAACAGAACTCACAACTAAGCTTTAACATGCGATGCTCATACGAAACATGTTGAACTCCATAAATTACTAACTCAAGATCCTTGACGTTTCTAACCTGTAATCTGGAGTGTTGTAAATTAGTCCTCCCAGCCTCCACCTTGATTCGAAACTCCTGACTTCAAAATCTGTTGTAACAGCTTTAAGTTCGGTAACAAAACAATCTTAGTTCAGGCAAGAAACCATCATTCAACTAAGGATCGTATATCAGAATGAACTTCAGTCTTCGCCTTTGGCAATTCAAGCAACTGTTAGTCATAAATATCTAACTTTTTTGTGATATAATTTATTATTTTCTCAATCTTGTTTATAATAAATTATTTTATAAGTAAATATCAAACAGGATATATCAAATCGGATATGATGTCCTTTTAAAGTGTCAAAAGAAATTTTTTAAAAATCTAAGTAATAATAATCATATAACATCAATATAAAACGGGAACTTCAATAAAAGAGAAAAAGATGGTAGGTTTGTCACATTATTACTTGTTTTAATTTGAAGCATTAGATATAAATTAAGTTTTACCGAATTTAACAAACAAACAAATAAATACAAACAATAGTTTAGTAATTTAGAAATAATGTTTGAAATGTGTATGTGACTGTTTACCTTCATCATCATTTCTTTTGCATATATAATTACATAAATTTGAAAGGTGATATATTGTCGATATAGAATAAGATCAATGTGACAAACGGTTTTTGTTAATACTGTTGAGCCAAGTTCATGTGCCCTCCGTTGCAACAAGCATTGTGAAGCGAAAGAAGTTGATGGAATATGACAAAAATAATATAGACCCATTTTATAACTTATATTAGGGGGGATGATCCCCTCTGCAGCATAGCACCGACTCAGAGAAGTCATTTTCGAAATAATTATCTAGAAACCGATCCATCTATTCTCAAAAATCTTAACAAAAACCGAAGTATAAATTTGACCACAGATAGGCACGCAACCAACTTCGTTTCCAAATGCTTAAAACATAAAATGTGCGCGTATATCTTCGATTCAGTGGATTAAAGTTCAAGTGAATTTGTTAGTTCCCTTACCTTCAGTAGTGATAAAACAAAATTACCTGTATAAGTAACTTTCTTTTTTTCTTTTCTAATAATTAATTATGCCACTTTATGGATTACTAATAATTATTTCGAATTTTATTGATGAGTAGAGAAAAAAAACTGGATTTCACCGTAGAATACGCCATGCAACATGTAAAATAATAGCTTATTGAGAGAAAACAGAACAATTTTAACATTTGATGGCTCACATTATTTAATCGAATTTCTCAAAAGTTAATAAAAAATTACATTAATTATAATAAAAAAATGTACAGTTGAGAAATTTAATAACACTATTTGTACTATGGAATCAATGGTACATGTATATCTTGCTCGTAAAGTTGGCGATTATGATTTTTAAGACTTCATGTATTAAATAGTTAGATGATTAACATGACATGTTATGGTTTCTTACCGGTACATTACATCTCATGTTAATGTATAAGTAAGCATACAGAAAGCTCCTTGATTTTGTCAGTGTAAAAATTAAAAGCTTAAAATCGCCATAAGAGTGTTGATTTTTGTCATTGTTGTGGAAGGCACTCGACTAATATAATATACGGCAATTTTCATTGTTTATAGACGTTTGTTCTACCAAAAACCCACATATGTGCTTAAGTAAATAAGTTAAAGAATATATATTTTTAATTATGTTATATTTTATTGGAAGTACTCTGGTCCATAAACAGAGGACTAAAAATTACAGATTTATAAGAAGGCAATGAATGGCTTATACACAAGCCACAAGCTACAAAAGGCCTTTGATTCTGCTAACACAATTAGGCTGATGTGCCAGATAAAATTTAAGATGCATAGATTGAAAACACAAGAGGAGGCCTCGGTTCGCCTTAGAGATAGGGGCCTCGTGCCCATAAATTATTTTAATCTTTCCTAATAGCTGCGGTGGTATAGAGGGTGCCCTGGTAGCGCAGTTGAAACATTAAACCACACTAGCGTAATTAATGGAAATTTTCAACCGTCTAGAGCCACTTAGCGCCGATGCATGGTCGCTCTTCGCATATAAATGTTTCACTTCATGTGAAAGTTTAATATAATAGTCCTTAGAATTAGGCCCCAGCTCCAACCACTCTACATTCCTCGGGGGTAACGTATTAAGTAATTAGCTACGCACAAAGTATGAACAAATGCTGCTTTTTTTGTTTTCCCTCAGTTACATTGCTCTTTAATTCCCTCATATGGAATTGAAATGACTAAATATGCAGAGGGGGAAATTCAAAGCAAAGTCGTTCCATACTACAATTATTATATTTTCAAAAACTGATTTGCTAATTAACTTCAGTACCAGCTATGAAGATTCATTTTAAAACCTACTCCATTTATTGATTGCATTGTTCTTTTTTAATCCTTAAATTACTTTTTCTTCGGGAGGAGTAGGGTAAATGAAGAAACGGGGTAATTGTGAGTATTTTGATAAAATGGCGGATTTTGAACACCTAGTCTTGGAATCGCTATCAGTTCTTACTCTCATGTCCGATACGTATCACTTTAAAGATTAGTTGTCTATACTTTTGATAGTAATATTTTTCTGTGTTTAAACAATTAGGTCATAATCATTGACAAAAATGTTTGGCATGAAAAATCAGCACTAAAAGAGATAAATAAGTAAATTAATATGTTTTTCAGTGGGCTTTGTCAGTATTTGCCCCATTAAAGCTATTACTGATTTTAGTTAACTGCATTATTTGCACTTTTGTCCTATCGGGTTTGGAATTAAAAAAAATAAATAAAAGAAATTTTCAGCTGAAATTTTGTAAAAAAGATAAGAAAACTATTATTCTGCGTAATATAAGGCATATATATTGATTATAAAATTCTTGAAACTGTGTTTTCTTATGGGGAATTAGAAATGGTCAAAACACTTCAAATGAAATTTTTGATGACATATGCTCAACCCTGTATGAAAAATTTTTTTATGTTTTATTTTTTAAATATTCTATTTAATCCTTTAAAAAATTTTACTGCTTAAAAAATTTAATTACACAAATACAATTCCAAATTTTTAGTATTAAATTACAAATTTGTCAAGCTATTATATTTATTAATCCCTTATGTTTTTTTTAATAATTAACACCAAAGTCTTCATCAGATTTTATTCAATTTTTTAACTCCCAAAAAAAAATTAAAATGTAGATGCAAACAAATTCTTATATACACACTCAAGCCCACCGGATACGTGTCTGAATCTGTCAGTACTGATAGGGGTCCTAGTCCATCTTTTTATTTAACATTATTAAGTTGTTCCAACGAAAGGCTAGACTTTCAGAAGACTAAGGGACGCAGGTGCAATACTGATTTCGTGTTCCATCAATACCGGTACCAATATTAAACTCTCAGATATTTGTTCTTAGAAACTTTTTTGATAGTAAAAACAGCCAGAAAAAAAGTAAAAACAGGGTCTAAAAGAAGACTGGATGTTTGATTATGAAGTAGGAATCTAATGCCTAAATCTAATGCCTAATGAAAGTCAACGAAACGCTACCTGAGATATTTAGCTTATTCAATAAACGAAATGCAAAATATGCTAAACATCTATTTATATTTAATCAAATGATTGTAAAGCAATTTAGTGTAATTGCACTGAAAATTTTTCACCAAAACGCAAAATTTGTAATTTTAAACGTCCAATCATAGAAAAACCAATTTAGGAGTTTACAATGAGTGAGACCTGTTAAGGACAATTGAATTTTTTTATTTTTGTAATATTTTTCAATGCATCAAAGTGCAATGATTCATGATATAAATTGTCTTTATTTATAATACATTATTCAAATGTAATTTAAGAATAATTGAAAAAAATTTGTTTCAAAATATTTTTACGCCTAGAAAAAGTCTAATCTTGTCTAACAACATTCTTTAAGAATAAAATATTCTGTACCTTTTTGGTTTTTAACACTTCATTATCAATTAAGCTCATTATAATTGTTTCTTTTAATTTTATTACTGCATATTTATCTTTACAAAACGAGTTCCATATCCAATTAAGTCGAGCATAGTTCAGAATAATTACTAATGCCTCATCAACCATTCTCGATTATTCTCTTAGTAGTTGGGTAAAAGAAGTCATCAGGACTAAGAATAGTTAGTCCACTACTAATGAGTTGGTTCATCAACAGTCACATTCCGGAATGTATCGTAAGTATTACCATTTATTTTGTAAACATAATTAAGAGGTAAATATTCAATCGAGTTAATTTACGAACTTACTTTCAAAATAATACATTGATTATATTAAATCAAGATTTACATTTCATTTGGGGGAATTAATCGAACCCTCCAATTATTTCCTATGAAAACTAAACCAACGAACCGCTTACTTTTTCAACTTTATATTATGGGTTACGTTTAATAATATTCCTCTACCCAGATTCGACACAGTGCGATGTCTTGAATTGATCTAAGACAAAAGACTCACCTGTAACCAACATACTAGACTTAAAAGACAAGAACTCAACAGACGATTCAACCAACTATACCGACTGCTGAGCCGGACCTCTCGTCTCTCAATAGAAAATAAACTTCTAATTTATAAGACTATACCGACCTATCTGGACCTACGGACTTGAACTTTGGGGAACAGCTAAACGGTCGAACATCAAAAGTATCCAATCCTTTCAATCCAGAATCCTTAGAACCATAGTTAATGCACTCTATTACGTTTCCAACAGATCACAGCACCATGACCTTCATATCCCTTTTGTCCTTGACCTCATACCAACCAAATTCTCAAAATTCCATATAAACCTTTCTAACCATCCTAATCCTTTGGTACAATCCTCATCTAGTTCCATCCCTCGAAGGTTGAAACGGCAGTGGCCAAGAGACTTATTGTAAAATAAAAATGGACAATTGGAGTTCTGGCAACGGTCAGACTCTCCACTTTTGCGGCTTTAGCGCACTTGCTCGCCTCAACTGGCTCATTCTGGATTCTTTTATTTTTCATGCGCATAGTTTGATTATGTTCATTTTAAGTGAGATTTTATGTACTTTTTTTCATTTATTTTTCATTCTTATTCTACTAAAAATGTGATCATTCATCACAATTACCTATTGCCCACAACGGTGTGGCAGATTGTAATATCTATCAATAAATAAAGTTTTAAAATAAAAAAAAAA
>NW_027109005.1:35780-43381 GCF_000696795.3 Halyomorpha halys
TATATGTTATGTTGGAATAATTATTTAAATATCTTTTTTTTAACTAACTGAAAACTATTCCTAATATGATGTGTACCCTTTTGAAAGTAAGCTTCACTTCATT
Source organism: Halyomorpha halys (assembly GCF_000696795.3). Classification (NCBI taxonomy): domain Eukaryota; kingdom Metazoa; phylum Arthropoda; class Insecta; order Hemiptera; family Pentatomidae; genus Halyomorpha; species Halyomorpha halys. The sequence goes on from NW_027109005.1 coordinate 35,884, forward strand.
TTTTTTTCTATGTACGAGTATTTTTACGTCAGTTAGTTATTAGCAATAATAACTCATCATAAAATTTTATAAATGTATTATAAGTTCAAAAAAGTTATAGATGTAACCTTTTGACAATATCGCAAATAATTGAAAAACGTCTCCTACCCCCTCTCCTCCCAATAATCGCGTAGTACGAACCTTTATACGGCATCATTCAACGGGTATAAAAGAATTTTCACAGGTTAAACCGGGTTTTCTTTATACACCTTAAATCGACCATTCGCCGTGGACACTTTTACTTTATCAATGGGTCGTTTCCATTCACCATAACCACCTGGGTCAAATGAGTTTTAAAAGGAAGATTGAATTTTCACTGAGAAAATGTGAAAGGCAATTATTTTCAAATGAAGAAGATCACAAAGGTCTTGTAAAATGGGAGGGATTAACAGGAGACTATTGCGGTATGTTCCGAGGCCGTCTGTACGCTATGTGAAACTCTTTACAAAAAAAATGTGAAAATATAAGTTTCTTTCGACTTTGGAAAAAGTATTAGATAAAACTGACCGTAAGAAAACCCCATACGGTGGATATAGTCGTTACGGAGTTTTCAGTTTTTATAATGTTCCTTCTTTTTTTTGTATGTTTTTTTTCTATCATTCCAACGGTTGTGTCGAATGGATCATCTTCCGAGTCACATCTTGCGGTGCATAGTACATTTGATAAGTTATTTTACAATACTTTGACCATGTCATTTTACAGTTACGTCATTTTTCACGGTTATAGGGGTGTCGGTAATCCTGTGAAGCACCGCTTCTTCCTCTGGAACGTGTTGGACGTGTGATTTTAAATCACATACCTCTAGCTATTCCGTATTATATGATTTGTTAAATATATGAAAATGGTGAATTTAAAAAAAGTTAAACTCATTGATTTTTGTAAAAGTTGTACTGATTGTTGAAATCATTACTAAGCATGACGATAACTTAGCACAGCTAGTCATAACGATTGTTATGCCATAATTTTGTTTACAGAACAATGTTAAAACCTGAACTATATTATCATCTAGGCCTCGTTCTTAGCTTTGAGTCTTTCTTCATCGTAGAATTGATTACCACGTTAGTAATTTTTTAATTATCCATTGATTTTTGAAAAGGTGGGATGGTGAAAGTTGGTATTTATATCATAAATCACATTATATATTATTTTAAAACAACATTTGTTCTAGAATATTTTTCGTTAGAAAAAGTCATACTTTCATTTCAAGTTTTAATTTACTTGAAAAAAGTATTAATAGAGATAAGGCTCTGAAGATAGTTTCAATCAAATAAAATCGAGCAAATCACCTTTGAAATAATCTGATGCAAGATGCCATTAGATCAGACATCCATTAAAAGGTAAAAAATTATATATATTATTTGAACAAATAAAAAAAAATCGGGAATTGCACAAAAATATATGAACTTATGCTTACGTTATACATTTTTTTTTCTGTAAACAAAGAGACATTTCTGTGTATTTATTTAAACCTAAATCAGGAAAAAGAAAAAATAACAGTTCAGTGTTAAGTTTTATCACCTAACCAACTATTTCGTACCACTGTTCGACAATATCAAGTGATTTAACTTTTCTTAAATAAGAAAATACAGTGTATTTTTCAATATCTTAAATGATACACTGTATACTCCCAAAAACTATGAACTTTCCAAAAAAAAAAAAAAAAATGGTAAACGCCCATTTAAAAGATAATTACACCTTTTACAAAACTAAAACGAAAAAAAAAATCATTTTAATCATAGAGATCCTAATAAACATAGTGCCCTAAGTTGTAGAGAAAGTAATATCACAGGATAAACCAGATATCTGAGAATTAGCCAAAAAAAATCATATGGTTAGCAACTAGACCAGCAAAAAAATACAATTTGGCACGATTAAAAATTAATGAAACTGAAACTGAGAGGATTAAAGTTATTTACAGAATGAAATGTGTTATTTACTTACGTTAAGTAAGAAATTATACATCTTGCCTCCTATTCATAGTCAAAAATTAGTTCACGAAGAGACATTACTAAATTTACATTGCATTTCTTATTAAAAACCTAAAATTATTTACCAGTGATGTGTCAGTAGTGATGTAGGTAAGACACAATCCATATTTATTTTACTGGTAAGGAATTAGGATTAACGGAAAAAGAAAATGCACCTAAATATTAATTTATTGAGTGGATTTCTATAGCTAAAAGCAGGTAATACACAAGTAAGCTTCCAAATGTCATGAGTGTCCACGGTCGATGACTGAGGGCTAGATGTCATTGGGAAATTATGTTTGCAAATATTATAAAATATACCAATACATTTTTTTTCAAGCCTAAACCAGATAAAATATTGTTCTTTCAGCTTCGAAGCTTTAATCTTAGTTCTTTTTTAACCAAGAATTTTTTTTTAAAACTTCTAAACAATGCAAAATTTAATTTAAAAACGTTCGATAGTTTTGTTAACCCATCTGTTTTTCAGTTGATTAAAGCGGTAGTTCAAAATTACACTAAATTTTAGTCCTTAACAGCCACCATTTAGAAATGTCTTTTCAGTCCACAGGACTATAATTTTATTTTTTAAGGCACTCGAGTTAGGGGGGAGGGCAATTTAACTATTACATGAGCAAAGGGGATACCATTTATTAGCTAAGGAACCAACTAGGCGCTACATAGTGGCTATGGAGAATAGTGAAACTATCAGTTGGTGGGGAAGATCTGTGATCTGCTCACTGGGCAAGGTGTGCATTTAATACGGTAAAAATACTTTATTTTTTTACGTTCTGTTCCCCCGCTGTACATTAGGGTAACCCTATACCAGTGGTGTATCCCACTGTTGTTTGGTTAAATCATATCACACTCTCATTGGTTAAAATATCTCTGAACCAAAGTGAGACATTGTTTAATGTTTATAACAATGGGACATTAATTTCGACAACATACCTAATGGGTTCCTGCAACTGGAGAGGTGTTCCCACCAAACGGATATCCAGTAACTTCCTACATACTTTTAAGTGGGTCTATTCTATTTACATAAATATATTACATATTATTATTACATGAGGACATCATAAATAGTATGTGCTACATATATGAAAGTCCATAAAAAGTACATTATTCAACCACATTTTTTTATTTTTTATTTAAAGGGCTTTTGGTAAAAACGTTAGAACCAAACGTGAAATATGTTTGTTTTGATCCAACCAATAATTGTCATTTGGGATATACTTGGATTAAGTTCGTTAATACCTTGACTATACACATTTATTTTCAAGCTAATGTCATAAGCTATTTATGAGAAATTGTAAAATTTTAGTTGGCTCTTGTTATAACAGGTAGTAGAATGACTAGAAACCACTACGGTAGAACATTTTTTGATGTATTGAATAGGTACAGTGTATACAAAAAAAAAATAAATAACCACGAATCATGAGATGTAATTTACAAACAAATTTATAAGGGAATTTTCAATTTTTACTTTCTTTTATTTTTTAATCTGAATATCTTTTAAATACTAAAAAAATAAAAATGGAACGTAATTTATTGTCTTGGCATTAAAGCTACTAATTTGGGCAGTATAGAACTCCAACGGGAGTCTTGGGCCGACGAAAGAAAAAAAAAAAAGATACTATTCAATTATATTTAATATTCCAAAAATAATAAAGTATTGAACCTTTTTCCTCAACGTGTGTATCCTAAAATATCTACTCGATCACATATAAGAAAGTAATTAATGACGTTGACAGTTTTTGGTATTCCATCAAACCCTAAGGCAGACTGTGGGGCCACACGACAACATCAATGATTAAGCCTCACGGCACAATGTGATGAAGCAACTGCCCTCGAGGGCGGGTGCATGATGAATCTTTGACGCTCCCTGCTCCACTACCACCAGGAGAAACTCAATTTTGGCTTAGTTAATTTTTAAAATACCTCCTCGAATAAACATGTGGTAATGTGAGCTTTCAATGTCAAAAATAATTATCATCGGAGTGAATGAATATTTAAGTGATAATTATTGAATACAATACGATATCGGATGTTTAGTAAATACCCAGATGAATTGTAAAATCCGATTCATAATTGTTTTACCATCATCAAATGTCAACTACTGAAGTATTTTATATGCCATGAAAGGTGTATCAACCCATTTCCATTTCTTATATTTTATATTTACTTCCACTTCACTATAAATGTAAATTATAGTAAGAGGAAGTATCGCAATCGTAAAACATTTTTAATTTCCGTTTTCGAACGAAATACACGTTATTAATCCCCGGCCTCGAATCTAAATAGCTTTATAATGAAATAGTTTTTTCAAGTTGGAAACATTTCTGGAAATAAGAGCCGTAAAATAGACCTGTTTGTACCATTGGAAAATCATTCAACTATCTTCGGGAAATAAAAAACCTTTTATTAATTATAATAAAGTACCAAATATATCAATATAATAAATAAAAATTTGAAAATAGGCTCATCTCGGACTTCAAAGTCACAAATTTTAGGTTATCTTATTTAATTTTCGGCTTTAATCTCAGTCTGAAACAAAATCAACTGTCAACTTAGTACCTGGATTAATAATAAATTAATAAGTTAATGAAAAATCTTCATTAAAAAATAATAAAACTTTTTTAAAGTAATATTTTTATTAAAATAAAAGTTTAAAAATCGTAATTTTACTTTTACTGAGATACAACTTGAAACCGCATAGTACTTTATCTGTAATATTGGCTTAGTTTTCCGGCATGGCTTCGTTATTAAACCAAAGTTTCCTTAATATTGAATGATTTCTTAATAAACTTATTTTTTTTTTATTATACGATGAAAGCAATCAGCTATCAACTCCATACCATGGATAAAATTCTTCAACAACTTTACAACAGTATGCTCAAACATATTGTGAGGCAATCGACATCATAGTGAGAAAAAACTGACACTATAACTGCCGACAGTGACAGAATACACTTCACGGAGGCATATCAAATTCGTTGATAGCCTCCAATTCTGTACTTAACTATTGCTTACGACTATAGCATCGATAGGACTTCTAAAGTCCTAGCATCGAAGTTTCGTACAAGCTCTTCATCTTCCCTTATGAAAAAAATCGGTGAAATCCTTCAAATCATGTTTTAAATTTACCTAAGTTACTAAAATGCTCTAATCTTTAAATACCTCTTCAAATCATTTGTAGTCAAAGAATTCCCTTTATTTCCCGAAAATTCCTATAATTTACCATCCCATGAGCTTGGTAAAAAAATTATTTAAATATTACATCTCCGATCTAAATGACTATTATAAGCTCTATCTGGACAAACGGAGTTGAGCTTTGGGGCTCAACTGAACCATCGGACTCTGGTATCCAATCTTTACAGTCTAAAATCCTTCGTAAAATCCTTAATGCTTTCTACTCTGTCGCCAATCAAGTCATCTATCAGGACCTCAATGTTGCCGATTTGGCCACAATCAGATACCAATCCTTCCATGATACTCCCCAACCATTCAAACCCACTTTCTTCTAACCTGACTTCCCCTTCCTTACTTGATAAACCTCCTAGCCGTCTGAAAATAAGATGCCCCAGAGATTTTCCCCTCTAGAAATGTTCTATCAATGGGTAGATTCTCCACATTTCGGTATCATGTCATTTTGTAACTTATAGTAAATTTACTCGTATATTTTTTATACATTTGTAAACAATAAATAAATTGATTAACTAAATCAAATGGTATCCTTGTTTAGTCTCAACACTCTTTATTATATCAATAGTCCAACGTTTCGGCCAAATCGGCCATTCTCAAGGACAATCTTCAAATATAAATTCTGAAATGTTTTGCAGGCTATTCCGCCCATGTTATTAATTATAAGTCAAAATCACCCAATTTTTTTTTTCAAAACTTCATTAATTTTTAATTTTCAATTAATCATCACTATCACTATCACATAAACAAACTATAACTATCATTTACGATAAACTATCATAGTTTGTTTATATGATAGTGATAGTGTTGATTAATCGAAAATTAAAAGTTTTGGAAAAATAGGGTGAATTTAACTTATAATTAATGACCTGGGCAGAATAGGCTGCAAAATATTTTTAAATTTTTGATGTGAGGCGAGAGAAGATTGTCCTTGAGAATGGCCGATTCGGCCGAAATGTTAGACTATTGTTATAATAAACAGTGATGAGACTAAATAAGGATATCATTTGATTTAGTTAATCAATAAATACAAGTTTCAAAAAATTGAATAAAATTATATTTAAAATAACTATATTATTAAAAAATATATTACAGCAAAAAAAAAAAAAAAAAAAAAGTGTCAAAAAATTGAATAAAATTATATTTAAAATAACTATATTATTAAAAAATATATTACAGCAAAAAAAAAAAAAAAAAAGAAGGAGACTTTTGCGGTGTGCAGTTATTTGTAAGGAAATGTTGTCACTAGACCACCAGTTGTGCAAGGAGGTAATATCCTACTTATAAGATTACTATAAGATACAGGAGTGATAATGGAGACGACATATTAATTCGATAAAGAGATCCTAAATAGTGAATTTTACAAATGTAAAATTCTTTGTTTGAAATCGGAAAACGCCAAGTAAATATACATAAATATTTTATAATTGTAGAAAATATTTCACTATGAGTATTCAACCCCGCTTCGAGTCTCCTTTCCAAGCTTTAAATATTATTAAATCCTAACAAAGAATACTGGTAATGAGTGGTCAGGAAAGTCCGTAAAGGAGAAGCTCTACTTTAAGGGAATGTCCTTTCCAGTTCTATGCTCCCTGAACCTGATCGAAGGCTTTCAGAAACTACACCCAACTCCGTGTTCTTCAAGTTAGAGGACCTGAGAGAAACAGTAAGTTTTCCTCAGTGACTCTAAGGCTTCCCGCTTTTACTTAATCAATATTATGTACAATACTGATATGTTTAACTTAATATTTATACCTAATGCTATAAAATAAAATCCATCAATATGAATTTTATAGTTTCTTTTCTGTTTATGATAATGTAACTAATTATGATCATACTACTATAAATGTTTTAACTGTGAAGATAAATAATAAATAAATTTTCATTAATTAATTTCTTGAAATACATTTAAATTAGCAAATTGCTAAGGATTTGGTTTGTACACTTTAGACTGTTCATAACTATACGGGACATGCATGTTTTTTCCCTCTCAAAACCTGTTGTAAGAGGTTATTTGATATGTATGAGAGGTACCAGCTGGGGTTTTTTAACTTAAAATAATTTCTTTTGTCGGCATAAAAACCAATTATACCACCGGACCTAGGCAAAAACCCCGTCGGCAACAGATCTAAAGTAATGTAAAAAGACATATAGATAACAGAGGGTACCATTAACTGGGAGCCATTAACCGTCTAGGCAGAGCCCTTATCGCTCACGTGGCCAGTATAGACATTAGAAAGTACGGAGAAATACCCGCCGTAATGGATAACAAATAAACACCCCTCTAAAAA
>NW_027109005.1:43431-63349 GCF_000696795.3 Halyomorpha halys
CATTAAGGGCAACAGGTCGTCTGGACAGGATGGGATCCCCAGTGTTCTACTGAAGATGCTCCCCAGGAAGGGCAAAGCCTTTCTATTGAACATCTTCAACTCGAGCATACGGATCTCGTACTTCCCAGCGGCCTGGAAACGTGCGATTGTAGTACCTCTACTCAAGCCTGGGAAGAAGGGTGACTCGCCCGAGCATTATCGCCCGATCAGCCTCCTCTCGCACATGAGCAAGGTCTTCGAGCGTCTACTACATCACCATCTCATGGAGCACTGCAGGGAAGCCGACGTCATACCACCCGAGCAGACTGGTTTCCAACGAGGTGTCGCATGTGATCATCACCTGGTAAAGCTACAAACCCACACCATAGGGCGGATGAAGAAAAATGATGCGACCGCCTTCATCTCCTTAGACTCCAGCCAGGCCTTTGAGAGCGTGTCCCACCCGCTGCTGCTCCACCGACTGGAGGAGTTCAAGTTTCCCGCCGCCCTATGCCGATTGGTCCGAAACTACCTGAGTGGAAGATCATTCGTCGTTGGTGAAGACTCGTCGCCTCCAGTCCCCACCACCTGCGGAGTACCTCAAGGCTCGGTGCTTGGACCTCTATTGTTTGTCGTTTTTACGGCACCAGTAGTCGCCATCAAGCATCGAAATGCAGTGATAGCAGCCTACGCCGACGACATCGGTGTCTATGCTTCCAGCATGAGAGCTGAACTGGCCCTACACCATGCGCAAACTGCTTCTGCCACCATTGTAGCTGCTCTGAAGAAGGACGGAATCAAGGTTAATCCGTCGAGGACGGATGCCATTGTCATGTCCTTCCAGAAGGGCAAGAAATGCAGGCTACCCCAGCAGTTCGTTGTGGATGGTGAGGGTCGGAAACTCTCTAATTGCATCCTCTACCTCGGCGTGACTCTTGACAGGCACCTTACCTTCTCTAGTCACGTCACGGAGAGGCTTAAGCTAGCCCGACAGAAGTCGTATGGACTCTATCACCTGCTCACCTCACAGCTCGCGCCGCCTCAAGCTGAAGATCTACAAGGCCATCATACGTCCGACTTTGCTCTATGGCGCACCACTCATGCGGCACCTCTACCAAACCACGTTAACCAAACTGCAGAGCTTCCAGAATTCCCTCCTTCGGCGAATAGTCAGAGGAACCACACACCAAAGGACCAGGAATAGTGTTATCAAAGAGGAGCTCCAACTCCCTTCTGTGCCGGAATTCATAGGTCGTAGGCACATCAAATTCTTTGATGGGCTGAAAGCCTGTACCAATCCCCTAAACCGAGAAATCGCCCCTCCCCCAAGACCTGGGAGGTGGCAAAGCACGGTCCCCTTGGTCGACGTCCTCGCCGAGGGAAGGACTTCTGGCTTTGCAGCCTGAAGTCACCCACACCTCAACACCACCAGACGGAATGGCCCCTCCCCATTCTCTGTTTGCTCCCTGGCTATCACGCCACTCATGTACAAACCGCCTTCAGCGGACAATGTTTTCCTCATCTTATAATGCCATCAGGCAAAACAAGATAAAATGTAAATATGTGTATATATAATTTTTCCTAGGTAAAGTAATATATAATTGTAATTGTTAAAAAAAAAAAATAAATAGGAGGTTAGAAAAAAAAAAAAGTTGAAGACAGTGGTAAGTAAAAAATAAATTTATATTTCATAAATAATGATTGATTCTAATCTAATGGACGTATTGAACTATTTACAAACAATGAATTCTTTGGTTACAAGTAGGTGCTCCAACTGTGCTTTTACTTGTTCTAACCAGAAGTCAAATAAGCAGGAAAATCTTCAGGATACCAAGCAGCATTTTAGCAATATCTAAGTACAGGAGAGAGCACCTGTGAAAGAGAGATTTAATTATTATTTTCAAAACTCAGTTTGTGCCACAAAACAGTAAATGATTAAATTAGGTTATGGGTAGTCAACCATAAATTAACACAAATAAAAATCAACCAGATCCGACCATAAATAATTATTTCACTGAACTCCAAATAAATAGAATCAATATTATATTTTTCTTGGTATTCTGTACTTTAATCAAAAATGTTAGTAGGAAATGGTTAATTTGAAGTAGCATTAAGTGCTGAAAGAAAATTTTCATTTTTTCTATAAAACTGTTTAAATAAATTGAACACTACCACAATTATTGAAAAAAAAAATTTCAATCTTATTTTTGTAATTAATATTACAAAATTTAAATAAAAGAGATAAAGGACTTACCATCGATAGGAGCACTTCAGATTGAAGTTCTGATGGGAGTTGTAATTGAGGCCATTTTGGGATTTGGTTCACTCTTGCCGTAGACCATCGTCTTGCCGATCTTTATCATCTTATCACCGTTCTTCTGGGAGGTCCTCCAGTAGACTGTCTGGACGGCCTTCCTTCCAGCAACGACACGGCTTGTGGATCCAACCAACATCTAGAATTGAAGAATAGATGAGTTAAAACAATTTCAAAAGGGATTCTTACAGATATAACAGGATATATCTACGTAAAAATACAGAATCCTCAACGATCAAAAAATAATAATTTATAAAATAATTCTTTAATTTTATAGGAAGACTTTTTCAATCAATTATTTTTTAATTAGTGTTCCTTAGTTGTTTTTTTATTATTTGTGTAAACAAGCTTCAGAAAAAAATATTCATAAATACAACTACAGTCATATGTAAATAAAATTAAGTAAACAAAACAAGTGGTAGGTTTCTAACCCTGTCCTACACTAATTATTTAGTCTAATTTGTCACTTTTAGAATTTATCGGAATTTAAAAACTGTTGACAAAGGGATGATAATTCAAAACATGTAATTAAAACTAATAAAAGAAATATCAAATATTTTTAAAGAAATTTCAAGCTCATTGACTTTTGGGCATATATTCTCAGAAAAGTGAAAAAAAGTCTATGCTATACCATAATGAATTCAAAAATGTTTTATTATTACAGGTATACAATTTAATTACATAATTTAACAGATAAAGGCAAGACCTTGCAAATTAAAAATGAAGTGTTAATCAAATCTCAGATATCCGTTATCCAAAACCGAATAAATCAATTTAAGAATAAAAAAACTAAAAATTAACAGTCACTTGGTTTTCAATAATTATTAAGGCTATATTAATGCAATAAATATTTATATTATTAATAAAGTATTCATACAGTAATGCCTAAAAGTGAGTTTTTACATTATTATGTAATTTGGTAAACACTGAAGCCCTATTTATCTTATCCTGAAAATGGGACGTTCATTCACCCGGAAATAAAAATCTATTCAAGGAACCTCAAATGACATTGAACAAACATAAACACAATCTAATACAGTTCAATAGCTTATCTAGGAAATGATTCTAGCTACCTTGATTTTGAGTTGATAACTCGAACGAAGAAAAATGATAGAAATGTAGCAAATGACTGCTGAACGTTCGTTGAAGAACTGTGCTAATGTCAACAGGAGGTTGAGTTTATATACTTATTTTATCTCGATGGCCAGGAGTCGCTCACGTGTCACGGAATACGTCACTGAGGCCTCCCAAGCAGTAGAAGGGGAGATAAAGGAGATCCAAACAAATCGATCATGCTGCCTTGACATTGGCGATTGCAGATATCGTTATTCCATTTGACGCATAACCTATCTACGGACGTTCGAGATATTCATCACCGCGGAATAGCAATTTCTCAATTTAGATATGTAAAATCCTCGGTAACAAACTATTTGTTTTGTTTTTTTATCTGTTTTTTTAATATTGTATTCGGATACTTTTGCTATCGAAATAAAAGAAACTCAGGATATCCGATAGTACTAAGAGAAAAAAATAATTGTACGAAGAAAGTACGGGTGGCGGTCAATAAAAGTATCAAAATACTAAATGAAAACTATTTATTATTAACTAAGGTTTCGCCCATATTTGAAGGGCTTCGTCTTCGGCTTTGGTTAACAATAAATAGTTTTCATTTAGTATTTTGATACGTCAACTATCTTCATCCAATAGGAAAAAATTAATATTTTGGTACTAAAGTGATGGAGTATTTTTTCAATATTTCAACAGCGGCTGGTCACGTAGATTTTGTTCTAAAGTGACAAATTCAATTTATAAAAAAATAAAGATAACATTTGTTCATAAACCAGTATTAATTTTGTAATATAGATAATTAATTATCTACCTAATAAATATCTAATGTAAAACATTGAGTAAGTTATAGTAGTTTTTTTAAAAATTACATGACCCAATCATAGATACTCATTAATTGTTTAAACAATCTGTGATCTGCTGGTGGCGCCGGTTCGAATCAGACCAGGGGCATGGACTTTTTTCATTGAGTGGCGGTCCAAAAAAATGAAAAATTTGACCCTCAACCATGGTTAAGCAGTATAGTGCTCGAATGGAAGTCTTGGCCGAAAAAAAAATCATCAATTAAGTGAAATTTGGTTTATATCAGGTATTTCTATCACTTCAGAACAGCATAAAAACGTATAGGATTTTGACATTTGAAAGTTTTATATCTTATTTATAGGGCATACTGATATCTGTAACAACTCAAGATGAAGCTTGTTGATTACACTTAGTAAACATTGATTTTTCGAAAAAAAAAAAATCCTATTTTTATAAAAATTAACTCTATATTACGTGCAAAACTGTTTAAGACCTTAAATATGCTCTAGTCTAAGAAAAAGGTATGCATAATGCTCGCGCGGTAGATTTACAACATATAAAGTATACAATGAAAAAAAAACGAACATTTTAGTGATATATTTAGTATAAAATAATCAATTTTATTTTGGTGAGTAAATGAATCATTTTCATATTGCATCTAAACTTTTTTCTTCCAATAAACATATACACATACTAAACATCCTGAATAAATTTCAAAATATTACTCCACTTCGAAAAAAATTGAGCATTTCCATATACGTTTTGGGTAAAGTTGTCCTGAAATTTATTTTTGACCTGCCTAACACCTCGTTTTACTGCAAATTTTCATATAGATATTTTTGAGTTTTCCTTAGATACCTAATGCAGTGTTCTGAATGTTGGAGGGAATTCAAAAAATATTTTAGAGGACAAATTCATGTAAATTTTCAGGTTTTTTACAGCTTGTACTTAACCTATTTCGACCATTAATTGATTTCCCGCCATTTCCAGAAATACGTTTTTATTTTTTGCAAGAAACACCACACGGGTTTTTAAAATTTTTTTATACTAGGTAGGTTTTTGTAAAAGATCCTTTTTTTAATGATTCTATTAGACATATATTCCTCTATCAACGTTTCTGGGCTCTTTCTCATTATCAGGATTAACCATTTAAAATCATTCATCATCTTATAAAAGAAAGAATTTATCTTTGAAGATGTATTTTGTTTTTTTTAATACATAATACCTTTTTTTTATTTTATTTTTCAGTATTTGCACAGTCCTTTCACTTTTTTCATCCATTTTTGAATACTTAGTAATAAATTAATTGTTTCATAATGTAAACCACTTAAATATTTTATTTTTACTATAAAATAAAATGGACTCTTCAAAAAAAAACATTATTATGCAATAAAATAGTAAAATACACACTCCAAAAAAAAAATGTCTATTTCAAAAGGTGTAGAACTAATTTTAGATGGTTCATTCTCAAGATGGGAAAGAGGCCTTATTATTTGTTAACGTTAATTATTTGATAGAGAAATTGAAAAGAAAGACTTTTCACAAAAACCTACCTAGTATAACAAAAATTTAAAAATCCGTATGGTTTTTATAAATATTTTTTTATAATGTATTTATTGTTATTTACAGTAATGCTGTATACAAATATATACAACGAGTAAATTTTCTATAAGTTATAAAATGACCTGATACAAACATGTGGGGAATCTACCCATTAATAGAACTCCAATAACATTCCTATAGAGAATATTATGGGGCCATCTTCTTTTCAGACGCTTAGGAGAATTGTCAAGTAAGAAGCTAGGCTAGGAACAAGTGGGTTTGGGTTGTTTGGAAGTTTATCATGGTATCTGGTTTTGGCCAAATTGTCATCATATGGAACATTGAGGTCCTGATGGATATAACGAAGGATTTGGAACTATAAGGATTGGATACAAGAGAAATTCTATGGTTTAGTGGAGCCCCAAAGCTCAACTCCGTATGTCCAGATAGGTCTTATTATAGCTATGTTGATCAGTTTTGTGTAATGGATTGGAATTTCCAATACGAGCAGTTTACTGTCTTTTCAGTCTTGTATGAGAATTTCATCAGTCGTTTGTCCGGATGTAGCATTGATAAAAACAGAAATGTATTTCTATGGATTGCGGGAAATAAATTAATGGCCGAAATAGGTTTTACAAGCTGTAAAAAACTTTGATATTAACATGATTCTGTCTACCAAAACATTTGCTTTTCAGTCTAGTCTATCTAGGGGGCGCTAAAAATAGTATAAGTCCAAATTAAAAAAAAAAAATGTTTTTCAGGTAAATTGCTGAACTAAAAGGGTTTTTTGGATTTAGTTTTTGAGGAACTAACCTAGTATAAAACGAAAAAGCTCCTAGATATTAGCATTGTATAAATTAATTTTTTTTTAACCTGTCATCTAATAATAATTACATTATTTCATGAATTTTCTTCTTGTCAAAAATGCCTCAAGTGAACCTAGAACAAACAAAAAAGAAGATAAATAAGCCTCTCTCCCTCTGATTAAGAAAACAAAAACGGGATATAATAAAATATGTGTTATTTGAACCCAAAGGGGATATAATTAAAATATATTGTTATATGTTCTAATAAAGTGAGACCCCCACATGATCAGAGGATTTAGGATTATTTTCGAATAAACAAACTTCATTAATGTATTCTTAAGGAGAGTCTTATAAAATTTTACATTATTACAGTAGCAAAACAAAAGTTTTAAAAAAGATAAAAATAAAATCAGCCTCAACAAATCGATATAATATAATTTAAAATGACCAATTTTAACTCTTAACGTTTTCAGATATCAGTGTATCATTGAGTCAGAGGAACTAGTTCGGAACTAGCCTGTGTTATCTCAAGCACGCACTCAGGGTTTGTTCGCATAATTTCCATTAAATGGCCTTTAAATATTCTTGATTAATGTTTCTATGCCAGTTTCCTAATTACCTACTTTATATATGATAAATAAGCATTCCAATAAATTTTACAGCCCCATCAATAAAGATATTACCATATTGAGTTATAGACACGAAAAAGACAATATTGAATAAATAATAAATAACCAAAAATGAGACGGTGGAAAACACTAAACGATCCAATAGCTACTTCGTTATTTCTCGCGAGCATTTTTATTTATTCCGCCTCCACTCGACCTGAATTAAAAGCTGTTTTCATTTTTAACAGTATCAAAATAAAAGAAAAACATTTCTTAAAAAAAAAAAAAAAAAAGATATTACTAATAAATAATAATTACTATAATGAATACCTCCACTGATATTTATTAAACGTTTCTAGAGATCAAATAAAAAATTAACCGTTGTTTTTCCTTTAAGAAAATATTTCTAAGACTTTTTATTAATTTAAATTTTAAATCATAATATTATTTATATTTAAACAAACTTTAAAACATACAGTCCAAAATATTTTATTCAAAATTGCTTAGTGGACCGTTTTGTGGGTGTTATCCTAATATAACTAAAAAAATATAATGCTTTCGATATCTAATTTATTAAATTTTTAAGTAACTAAGCAAGAAATCTAATCTCAAAAGATTAATGCTGATCTCAGAAGTATTTGATTGAATATCACCTCGGAGCCAGCACACGTCAAATGCAGATATAAACATTATGTACAAATAATATTTTTTTCCTCATTATTTATGAATCTAATGAAGATAAAATCATGTTACTAAACTCTTACCTCTTGGTATACGGTCATAGGATATAAATTAAATTTCAAATTAAGATGCGTATAACTTGTTAGTTTATTATTGGCGATTATTATTTATTTTATGATTTAAATATTACTATAAAATATAATACAAATTAGTCGCATACATAATCGCAACAATGAAAAATTAGTATATCGTTGTAATTGAAAAATAAAAAAATTTTATAACACTTTTTTTGCATGGTCCAAAAGTCACTAATCAGGAATAGTGAGCAAGAGACTAAATATTTAGATTATATAATATTTATTTTGTCTGGACTCTGCCCTCCTGTTTTAACAGATTATTCATTATTAATCGGAACTAGATCTACTACGATCAATTGTATACATAGGTCATCAATAGTTTTCTTGATTACTTCTTTATTAGTGAGTAACGTAAAAAAATACGTTTTCAAAATTCTTGGTGATACAAAAAGGACTTGGTGGCCATTCTGAAAATCACCGCTCGAATATTATCTCAATTCAGGTAGGAACTGTTCAAAGAAGTGATGACTATAAATTAAGTTTATCAAGAAAAAATATTACCGCAAGATATTAATATTAGTAAAATATTACGATTCGATACACACAACGTTAAACCTAATATATGAGGAGAAAATAATGAGGGGGGGTATGGTCTGTGAAAACGGGAAAGAAAATATATGTAACTAATTTTTTCTCTGTTCCTGCTCTGAGCCCTCAACTTGTGAGTGGACTCAACATCAGGCAACACCAGAAGAAACCTCAAAGAAGAAAAAATAAAAATGACTTATTTTCTATAATTTACAGAGTAAGCATGGATGTACCCAGTGAGAGCAGGAGGGGTCAGCTACCCTCCCTCTAGAAGGGACAAAAATTATTAATTTAATAAAAATATTTTTTTTTTCAAGCAAATACGAATTTTTTAAAGCTAATAATTAATTGTTTTATTTTCGCATCCGTAGATAACCAATACTATTTAATGTCAAAAGATGCAATTACAGCATTTAAGATTATTTTCAAATATGCTTTTCATCTTGCAAGAACTACTCGAAAAGAGACTCGACCAGGTACAAAGTCAAAAGTATTCCAATTCTGATATCAGCATCACGTGAACAGACCTAAATAGCAAAGTAACAGAACGATGACACACCGGAGGTATAACAAAGAGAGATACAACTTTAAGCATGACATAGGTCGCCTTTGGAACGTAGTCATGCCGTGATAAAAAAAATCGCTATAGGAAATTGAAATTTATTGATTTAATGATTCTCATAATGCAGGATAAGATGACATTATCTCAGATTGCGTCATCCCGGTTTACAAAATAATCTAAATCCAGAAATCAACCTCATAAGAAAAAAAATTTGTTTCCGAAAATGAGCCTTACATCATTTCACAATTGTTTCCAGAGTAATTATCGTCGAAAAAGTTTTAAGTAATTATATTAAAAACATAATTTTCAGAACTTCATGTAACATGGTATATAGAAGTCATTATTAGTGTATATTAAAGTCATCTAAAAGTAGATTACTTAAATAATTAATTAATGACAAAGGTCAGAACTAAACCAATGATTTGTGTTTATCACTATGCACAGCTAGACTTCATTCAAAAATAATCCGTAGAAAATTACATAGCTAAACATGATATAATCTTCCAAATTAATAATTACAACGAAATACTTAAAAGAAAACATTAATACATAACATATAATTTTCCCAATTTCTTGAGAATGGTATTTATTTATTAAATAAATCATATGGTATCCTTGTTAAGTCTCAACACTCTTTATTATATCAACAGTCCAACGTTTCGGCCATCCTCAAGGACAATCTTAAATATAAATTCTCGCCTCACATCAAAATTTAAAATTTTTTAGCAGGCTATTCTGCCCAGGTCATTAATTATACGTCAAATCACCTTATTTTTTTTTCAAAATTTCATTAATTTTTAAAACTTTTAATCTTAGATTAAACTACACTATCTTTTTTTAATTTCTTCTTATATATATATATATATATATATATAAGAAGAAATTGAAATCCTTGTTGAAACTTAACAAGGATACAATTTGACTTATTCAATAAATTAATATATCAATTTATTTTGATTTATCCTGGGTTACCAGTTTTACTGTTAAATGTTCTTAAGCTAATAAGGGATCATAAAATTTTTAAATGATTCGTAAGCAAACTTAGAATGAGAATCAACTGTACATGTACTCTAAACAAAACCTTTTTTTTTTGATAAATTAAACTGAATCTCCAAATATTTATACGTCTTATACTACAAGACCTATATTGACTATGTTACAATGACTCATCTTCCCTGTGCAAATAAATAAGTGTAAATATTGATGATTGAGATTATGTAAAAACAAGAAAATTGTGAATAAGATTATATTAATATTAGTATAAAAATTAAGTATATAAAATATTAGTATAAGTATATTAAATTTGCTAAAGATTCCTATTACTGGTTATTTCCATGATTAGAGTCCAGTACTTTCTTTTAAGCGATCAATAGATCTCAGTGTTCATTATCAGATGAACTGTTTCGTATTTTTCCACATATTATTGCCATTCATAACAGTTCTAACCTTCATAAAAAGATAACATAAATGACCACTTGAACTCCAGATGTGGTGTGAAGGAAAATATTCCACTAAATTTTCCGCTTGTTTTTCAAACAAGTGTAAATAATTCATACCTTCTTCAAATATATACTTTTTTTTTCTCTTAGCTTTTATAACCTAACGCAGTCATTTCAAGTCTAATGAAATTGTTTAAAAATAATCAAATATTTTTTAAGTAATAATTAAAATGGGAATCAAATAATTCCATGTTAATTAAAAATTTAGTATGATAAAATATTTACCTAAAAATTATAACCAAAATGAAAATATTCCTCAAAAATTTTCCAAGTGTTTTTCATAAAAGTGTAAATAATTAGTTTTTGTAACCGAATGACGTCATTTGAAGTGTACTGATATTGTTAAACATTATCAAATTATTATTACTTTTTAAATAGAATGGAAACCAAATATTACAATTTTTGTTAAAAAGATTTTTTTTTTCGGAACCCCTTAATCTGAAAAAAAACAAGAGAAATAAGAACACATACGTATAAATTTACAACCTTCCGCTGTAGTTTCTTGTACTGTAACGAGGGCTACATTTTAAACAGTTTATGTAGTGGTGTGATGAGGTGTACTGCATTTTCGTGGGGTAGATATAAAGTGTTAAAAAAAAAATAAATTGGATAAATTTATTAAAAATGAACTTAACAAAACTATATAACGAGATTTAGAACCAAAGCAATCTAAAATATAATTAAGTGATAAATTTAAAAAAATGACTGATTTTTATTATTTCACATTTTTACAATTACACCATGTCCAAAGTATACTTGGTTCTCACTTTGGGTGATTAAAAAAAAAATTATTCGTAAATTATACAGTACAATATTAATAAATCCCCAAAAGACAAGATTGAACTCCTTTTTTGAAAAATCAATTTTCAAGTTTTTAATTAAAACCGGATTATTTTACTAATTCATTTTAATGATTTTACAAAGAATGAAAAATTAAAATTTTTTTTCTAACCCGAAGACTCGGTACAGATCCAACCTATAGTCTTTGACCCAACACCTTTATTTTGGGTTTATAGATAACGCAAGTTCTTCTATCCACCTCTCGGCTTTAAGTATATTTTTAAGAATTAGTTTTCAACATAAATGTATTCTTAACCTTCAAGAATTAATGATCTAAATCTAAAAAAATAATAAAATCTGTAGCACTACAACCCATGAAAGGTTAAGAATGCAGTACTTTGTAAGGAAATACTGTTACTGGAACAACGGTTGTGCAAGGAGGTGATTTTGTCAGAATCACACTCAAACGGCAGATTTTTACCCAATTTATAAGTCTGGGTAGAAACCAGGAGGGCTCCAGAACCCACGGGATTGACCCATGGCTATAGTGTAACAGAAAACCATTTTCTGCCCAGCCAGATTTGAACCCAGGGTCCTTGGAGTTAGTAACATCGTGCCTTACCACAATGCTACCACGTTTCCGATCTACATTATATTTACAGCAATTCAGCATTATAGAGCCTTGATATTAATATGCCTCAATACCTCAACGCTTATTGCGGTCTAAAAAGTGTTTATCTAATCTTCAGGTGGGATACACTTATGGAAAAATTCTAACATGAATGTTTTAATATCCGAAATAAATAATTATCAATTCATATTTTATTTATGATTGCTAACTAACCAGACATTTAAGTAGGTTTTTTTATCAAGAATTTTTAATTATATCCGTTATCTCAAGTAATATAAATAATTTTCTATATATTTACTTATTTGAGTAATTGATATTGAGTTTTATCAAGTGTAATGATTTTGTTATAAATGAACAGGTAAACATGATTTTTGTAACATGAGCCATTTTGCGTTTCATTTATGTATTCTTTTTTTTTTTACGTTGCTTTATTTCCTTTAACACTTTTACAATTTATTACAATTATCTTTGACTAGACTTAAATTTAAGCACTGCATTTGTTGCTTTTATTAGAGGAATCTACTCTAATGAGTATAATTCGATCTAGGAGGAAGGTTAAATTTCACTTAAGAGTGCATGTTGTTTTTGTTGTCGCACTCATATTTTTCACTACAGATAATCTTATCCACCACTTAACTATGTAAATGATTTAATCTAAGTGCTTTAATGAAAAATAGAAGTTTGATACATTCACACTTATTTTTTTGGCATTATTTCTACTAATAATTAAATTAATTATATCATATTTATTATTATTTTGGTTTTTAACCAAAATGTTTTAAAAATCTTTTCACCGAAATCGTACAGCACGTACCACATTCAAGTACCTGCTTCCCCATAATATCAGGGATGATGTATGGCTTCAAAAAGAAAAGTATCTTGTTCCTAGGTGAAGGGCTACAAAAGGTCTATTATAGTTAAAAAATGATTGACCTCATAGAACATATTTTAAACTTGTTAATTCAAATATAAAATATGCCTTTGTTTGTCCGAGAAAAGTTCTTCTTTCGCCTCCCCACATTAATCTTGGTCTAATTAAAAACTTTGTCAAACCTATGGGAAAAGAAGGTAACGATTTCAAGTACCTAAAAGAATTAATTATCTCATCAAAAAAACGATGAAAAACTAAAGCATCGATCTAAAAATAACTTTAAGAAAAATATAAAAATCAGATGTATAAAATTCATGTTACTCCAACCTCATAAACACATAAGACATAATTAAAAACACTAAATATAAATAGACAAAATACAAAACAGATATAACGGACTGACTACCAATTAGAAACAGTTACGTTATGGAAGCCAAAACAAACCCACGTTTACTTCCCTCCATTTCACACCTGTTCAGTTCTTTCACTAACCTTGAGTTAGTTATATCACAACAATGCAAAACACTGTAATAGATAAATGTAAGTAATGTTTTTATGAAGTAATATTTTAATTGTAATAGTGATTAATCTTACATTATACTTTGTACATTGTAGTTTTTTAATAATTAGTTAAAGACACTATATATAAATACATGTAATATGTGCTTAAAAAAACTGCTTTTTCATTATAGGGAATTCATGATTATTTTATTGACTGATCCTCAAGATCCAAAAAAAAATATAAATAATTAACTATTTATTAAAGAAAAAATTATTGTTCGGAAAGTTATTTGGAATGCACTGGATATTGGTAAGTGGAAAACAAAATAAAATAAAATAAGTCAAGGACACAATGTAATGACGAAAGAAGAAAAGAAGAAAACAATGGGCAGTGATTTTTTGGAAGACAAAGAAAAAAAGAGAGAGAAGAAGGAAATTTGATTCGTGATTATTAAGAAGGTGGTGTGTTTTTTATGTAAAAAAACAAATTCAATAATACAATACATCTGATATAATAATAATAACAATAACAATCTTATATGTAAAATATAAGACTTTTTTTTTTACAGTACAACAATTAACTGGCACAATAATCAAAAAATAAAAATATTGTGACTTATTCAATCAAGAATTGAGCTAAACATTTTATTTTATATATATAATTTAATCATTATTTAGAGACACTAACGTTGATTTCACCATTCATAGTTAATTATTTCATTGTGATATGGTACATTTGATGATATATCATAGACTTATTGTTTGATTTGTATATCAATTATTGACTACTTGAATTTCGATTTAAAATACCGATTAAATAATAATAAAAAAATATGTCGGTTTATATGTTTTCTGTATTGGATGTTTCAGATTTTCGTTTATACTTAAATATGTAAATATGTATATTAGCAGAAATTGTACCTTTTCATTTATTATTTTTAGCTTAATTGTATTTGATTTTTTAATCATTTTTTCTATTTATTATCAGAAGTTAGTCTTATTATGTTTTATTATATAACATATGGTTCTATTTTATATATTCTAATTTTATTTTATATATTCTTTTCATTATCGTTGTTCATTTTTATTTTTTCAAATTCATTATTTTCATTATATTTTATGATGTTTTATTATTTCATTTTTATTTTATACTTTACTCTAAGGCCTAATTTTGACGCCTATAATATATTCTAAAGGGATCAATCTCAGACTAAATAAAGAAATTGTGTTTTTCATAAAAGTGTAAATAATTAGTTCTTGCAACCGAACGACGTCATTTGAAGTGAACTGATATTTTTAAACATTATCAAATTATTATTATTTTTTAAATAGAATGGAGGCCTAATTTTGACGCCTATAATATATTCTAAAGGGATCAATCTCAGACTAAATAAAGAATATTTTTATAATCTGTGCAATACTTTAAATACAATACAAAACAAAACATTTTTTTTTCGTCATATCTGCCACTAATCAAGCAAAGCAGTGATATATACTTATATGTTTACTTAAAAGTACACCTATAAATATAACATTCTAATATAATACTACTGCTTTCGATAGATTTAAATTATTATCCAGTCAATTCATTGAATATTTTGCTAAAATTCTGGTCATTAGCTCATTAGGTTGGAAAGATGAATATATTGGGCTCTACACGATCCATTATGTTGATACATGTAGGTTAACTAAGGGAAGAGAATGGCGTTATAAACTTTAATGGGATGATACAGTTTAGGAACAAGGTCAATTTACATATCAAAATGAACCAAACTGGCAGTTGACTTGAAGCTGCGTATTCAATTACGAATTATTAACTATTTGAACAGTTTTATAATTAGTTTTCTTATCTTTATTTATTCATTAGTGTTATTTTCTTATTTTTAAATGTCATTTTCCAATCATATATCAGCGTTTGAATAATAATTGCAAAAAATTTAACATGGTTTTACTTGAATTTAAAAAAAAAAAAAAAAAAAAGGAGCAATTATTTATTTTATATACTAAAATAAAGATGTGATGTTCATAAAAAAAAAAAAAATACTCCCTTCACATTCATTAATGGGGTTTACAAAATCTCCAATTCTCTCAGTTTGAGATTAAAATATCAAAAAGCTCTTACTTTACTACTATATACATAGTTTATAAATAATTATTATTTAGTTTTCAAGGGTTTTTAAATTTATTACTTTTTTTACCTTATAATTTACTACTAGCTGCTAACTCATGATTAACCACAGTTTTAGGTTGGTTTTTTTTCAAGGGTTTTTAAATTTATTACTTTTTTTACCTTATAATTTACTACTAGCTGCTAACTCATGATTAACCACAGTTTTAGGTTGGTTTTTTTTCAATGGTTTTTGAATTTATTATTTTTTTAAATATTTATAATGATCATTTTTTTCAACTTTTTTTTGTTCAATATATACTTACTTAAAAGCCACACTAAGCTGTATTTAATTTACATAGAAGTATATGACCTTTTTTTAAACTTTTTTTTTTGTTCAATATCTTACAAATATATATACTTACTTAAAAGCAACACTAAGCTGTGTTTAATTTAAATTCAAGTATATGTCCTTTTTTTTCTTTTTTTTAATAATATTTATAACATTATAGCTCTATTCATGAAGATAAAAAATAATGTTAAATTTGTCAATAGCTACTTACATCTATGGATTGGCAATCAAGGGCAAGAAATTACGTTACTAGTTGTACTGACAAGTAGATGGAGAATCAACAATGACATATTAAAATGAGATAGTTATAATCAAATATTGAAGATTTTCTGGATATTGGATAGTAGGATAAACGCCGTCAAAAATATAGGGAGTAAAAAATAAAAATATATAATATAAAGATTCTTTTATTATATTATTAAATAAAATGATAATACAAATGAAGTAAAAGATATTAACTGGTTTCCTAGTCACATCCTGAAAGAGTCACATCCTGATCAAACAAAAATAATTCATCAGTTTGTTACCAGAAATTTTTTGCTTAAATTAATACTTAGCATCTATGTACTGAGGCCGCACATCGCCTCGCTCGAATCATAAGTCGGACCTGGTGATGATTAATAAATATAAATTTTGATGTGTCATACAAGGATTGAATTTTATAAATAAAGTAGCCCGATTTTCCAACAATAGATACATAAGGTCCTGAAACCCATCAAATAACAATAATAAATGTATTTACTATATTAAGGTATTAATTCCGCGATACAGTAACATATACTAGTAGGATTTGATGTAGAGATTAGATTACAACTGGTGATATTTTTCACATTACTTATTTTATCAATCTCTTGAAAATATACAAGGAATCATAGATCTAATTTAATGTATGCCTTCAAAACTGCCAATCTAGTATGAATATGGGATGTTAACTTACACTCCAAACTTAATTATCAATAATTATAGATGGATGCTTATTACACTTTTCGTATTGGTTAATTCACCTTTGCTTCAGCAACTGCTAGAGTTTATTTACTAATTCAGTGAATTATTATAATTTGAGTATTATATTTATTTATTTTCTAGTTTATCAATATTTATGACTGGATTAGATGCTAATTTGGAATATAATTTGAAAATGATTATTGCTCTATCTACTTTAAGTTCAATTTAATAATACGAATTTTATTGAATTCAAGTTAAAAAATTATAATTTAAAATTAAATTTTAGAAATTAGGTTCATTAAATCGGTTTCATAAAAAAAATAAATAAATAAAATAAAATCTCAATATCCATCAACTCGCGCGGATTATTTATTAATTTAAAATTTTTACCATATAAGTGAAGTAAATGTAAAAAAAAAAATAATAATAAAAAAGTCAAATGAACTTATATTTGCAATAAAGAATCAACCAATCGTTTTGTAAAAATTTTTTTTATATAAGTTACATCATTATTGTTATTCTTTAGTATATACTTCAATTATTCTTGTTTCACAACACAAGCACATTATCCAGCGTTTCTCCATATCTCTGTTACATATAGATAGAACCTTGTGAATTTGTTATGAAATAAAAAAAATACCGATAAATCTTATAAAACAGGATAAAAAAAAAATTCGGTTGTTTCCTTGTTGCATATGTCGGTCAAAATAAAGAAACAATAACATTACACACTCTCTTTAAACATATCAACATCTTCCCTAGTATCTTATGATATGTATGAGAGGCACCAGCTGGAATTTTTTAACTTAAAATAATTTCTTTTGTCGGCATGCCAAAGATACCGCCGGACCTATGCAAATATCCATCGGCAACAGATCTAAAGAAATGTACAGAGGTATATAGATAACAGAAGGTGTTTACATCGGGACCTGCTCGTGCTATACTGCAGGTGTCCCGAGTGTAATTTTATGCTTGTAATTAATGTGTGTGGAAAAGGGGGGCTGAAATTGTGAGACACTTTATGCTCATAAAAACATGCATGTATTTCTTTTAGTTTATAAGATTAATTCCCTGGAGGGGCAATAATGATTAATATGAGTTAGTTATAAATTATTATGCATAATAGTATCAGAACAGAGCAATGGGGTCTCATGTATTTTATTGGCTTATCTGATCGTGTGACGTCTTCGCCGCCGCAGTGACGTCTTCTAGGCCGCTTTCTCGTCCAGGTGTGCAGTGGGCGAAACTGTGAAGACCGTGTAATCTCCGCCCCGTGTCTGAAGAGACGTCCTTTCCTCTCAAAGGCTGGCCCACCTAAATTTGGCTCAGCCGAATTTATTATGAAAAATGCAAAGAGACGGGGAAGGCGCAGTCTGCCACAAAAATAGGTAAATAACCCCGCTCCAGATAAGAGGGCCAGTAGGCAACATAACTATAGCAATAAATGCCAAAACGAAACATGCAAAACATACGAAAACAAAACAAGATAAATATATACATAATCATGATTAACGATTAAGAAATCGTTCTTGGTTGACGGTTGGTAAAGCGAGACGATTAGAGTTGCGAGACGATTAGAGTTGCGAGACGATTAACGATTGACGAATGTTCAACGATTGGAGATGCGGGACGAATAACGAATTTCGAATGTCGGACAAAACGGTTTGATCAGGGAGAGCAAATCCTGCCGCCCACCCTGAAAAACCCAGTCCAGTGCAGGCAGTGCCAACAATATGGGCACACAATACGCTATTGCAACCGCACTGTGATATCCCCTAGGTGCTCAGAGAATCACGAATTCTCCCAATGTACTTTGACAGGGCAACCCAAATGTACGATATGCAACAAAGAAGGGCATATGGCGATCTCTAAGGAGTGCCCTGTGCAGGTGAACCTTCTGGAGAAGAGGAGGACCAAGAGGGAAGTCCCAGCACCACCAGCAGCGCAGCCCAGAAGACAGACACCCAGGAGGAAGATGCAAAACGATGTCACCTTCTCTGAACTGATGGGAGGATCTCCAGTCCAGAAGCCACAACAGCAGTCAACCCAGCCTGCCACGGTGACCAGTGCCTCTAACATGCCAGCCATGGAACAGCTATGCGCCCGCATGGACCAAATGATGAACATGGTGACTATGCTCATGGAGATGATGGGCAAGATCCTCGCTCGCCACTATGACTGAGCACCTAGTCATCAATTATAATGTCATAGGCCTCTCACCGAAGCAGGGTGAAATCGAGCTTCTACTGCAGCAGCACAAACCATCAGTCATGGCGCTCACCGACACAATGCTCTCCACCTCGTTACGGCTGTACTTTCAAGGGTGCACCGCATACCGAGAGGCCTGCCACCCCGGAGCTCGTGAAGGAGTCATGGTCTTGGTCCGGAGAGACATCCCGTCAAGGAGCATCCCGAACCCAGTGACAGCTACCGAGGGTACTCATCTAGTCACAGTGGACGTACGGTTTAAACACCGTCACACGTTCACCTGTGTCTACAGGAGACCTTGGGCCGGTCTCACATCCGTGAAGCTGCTACTGCAACACGCCCAGGCGACTAGCCGACATGTTGTTCTGGGGGACTTCAATGCCCGGCACACCGCCCGGTTGTGTAGTAGTAACAACCCACTGGGTACTTACATCACTAAGACCAGGCTGTCTCTCTTCCACCCGGGTGTGCATACTTTTCGGCACGCGGGTCGCCCCTCGTGCACGTCAACAATCGACCTTCTTCTGACTAGAAGCATGCACACGGACTGCCAAGTGCTGCCCTACGGACTATCGGACCACAGGCCAGTACTATACATCTTTGATGGTAAGCCCGCGACACCACCTGCGAGCAAATATCTTCTTCATGAGGCTGACTGGAAAGGATACTGGTCGAGCGTTCCTGAAGCACTACCAGCCATAGTTCAATACAACACTCCGGACGAGGTGGACACAGCAGTGGAGGTAATCACCACCACCATCCAGAGGGCAGCCAACAGGAACATCCCCAAGTTCACTCCTGTCCCAAACGCCATCAAGAAGCCACCAAAGCACATCCTCGCTCTGATTGGCCAGCGGAACAACCTACGTAATGTCTTCTTGCGCACGCGTGACTACAGCTTGAAACCGGGCATCAATGCGATGACCCGGCAAATAGCCTCCCTCATGCGTGACTGGAAGACAGCGCTCTGGGATGACCAACTCCGAAGAACACATGAC
>NW_027109006.1:0-270 GCF_000696795.3 Halyomorpha halys
TTCATCCCTACGCCGTATGCTAATAATAAAAAATAATACTATTTCTTTGTAAATTTCAGGTTCATATTCAGGCATGCTAAACAAATAAGAATTGCTACCAGTTTAAAAGACTGATATATCCCAGCCATACGGTGTTCAATTGCTCCAGTTGTGCACAAGAGATTTCTTCAGACTGAGCATTTTTTTTTTTAAGATTAGTGTTATGTTCTTATAATATGATATATCTATATTTTGATTCTTTTTATAACTTTGTCTCAAAATATTATATTA
>NW_027109006.1:389-780 GCF_000696795.3 Halyomorpha halys
TGATTTTTGAAAAAATATATCTCTAGATTCATAAGACGCACATATGTCTGCCAACACTCAAAATAAAGGAAATTTAACTTACTATAAAGTAGTTTTTGACACTTATCTTCGTAAGTGTAGCAGTTTTTATGAAATTCGCAAATGAATAAAAATTTGTCCAATGAAAATTTGTCCGAACAACTGTAAATCAATTTATATTAACAAATTTCATGTAAACTATTACTCCTACGAAGATAAACATCACAAGCTACTTTATAGTGCATTAAACTAGCTTTAATTTGAGTGCTAATAGACATCTGTACGTCAAATGGTTTTTGAGATCTAGATTTTTCAAAATAAATTCACGAACTACTGATCTTTCAGTAAGTCCCATACAACATTTTTATGAAAT
>NW_027109006.1:2760-3841 GCF_000696795.3 Halyomorpha halys
AACAGGAATAAGTGGGGTATTATTAAAAGATACTGTGGGGCAAGACGAAGGTTTACGACGAAGGGTAATTAAATTAAATAATTAAGATGATTATTTGGGGTTATATGGGTCTTCTGTACACAGTATCGATTTTTTACTGCCAAAAAAAAACTCCGGCTCCTTGTAAAAAACAAAAAAAAGTTTTAAACTTATATTTTGTAAACATAAGAAATAACAGTTTTGTTAAAAATAAAATTGAATTTGATGGTTTTTCTATCATGTTTTATAACTGCTATATTTCACATGATGCAGTTTTAATCTTTGGAGATATATCTTAGGATCTTAACTTGGTAAAGTACACTTTCTCAGGACAGTGGAAGTTCATGAGATCTAGGTATCTCATCTCTTTGACCTGTCTAATCCAAAGAGGTCACTTTACCTGAACAGGGTCACTTTACCTAAACCCCCTATTGAGGGTCATAAAAACTTTTTCACGGTGCTAACTTAAAATTAAATTCTTATAGTATTGAAATTTTTATTAGAACTGGAAAAATTATAGAACTTACTTTGAATATCTAATAATGTGACATCAGTAATAGTACGATCTCTTAGTTTTATAAAAATATCTAATCGGTATATTTAATAGCTAGAGAAATATTTAAAATATCAACCCTTTTCACATGCATACTATAATCATGCTACTAACTGTGTATATATCCTTAAATATATATATATATATATCCGAGTCTGCTGGAATAATATGATACTCATTTCACGAGTTGAACAATGTTGGTAAAATACTATTCGTTGTCATCTATCTACATTCTTAGAGATAATAAAGGTAATCTGTTGTGATCCCATGGTTTTATTCTTATACATACATACTATTTATTTGTAATTTATTAGTCATATAATTTAGTATTTGAGCCATTTAATGACGCATGTACGAGGAAAAAGTGACTTTTGTGAGCTGGATTTTGTTTGAAATCATCGCTATCTTAAGATAAGAGCACTCGTTGAAAAATATAAATGTTTATACAACTTTTTCTTCTAATCTATTTATACTTCCACCTTCTCGCTCTGTTCCTTTTTTCATTAATAT
>NW_027109006.1:5716-6114 GCF_000696795.3 Halyomorpha halys
TCGTGGAATTGTATGGTAGTAAATTGAAAACAGTGAAAAATGTTTTTACAATATGAGGTCTGGAGGCCATCTTATTTTCAGGCGCCTCGGAGGATTGTCAGGAATGAAAGAGGAAGCAAGGTTAGACACTAATGGGTTTGAGTGGTTAGTAAGTTTATAATGGAAGGATTGATATCTGGTTTTGGCTAGGTCGGTTGCATATGGAACATTAAGGTCTTTATTTGTGATAAAGTAAGGAGCATTAAGGATTTTGGATTGTAAGGATTGGATACGAGAGGAATTCGAAGTTCAACTCCGTATGTCCAAATAGGTCTTATTATTGTCATGCAAATCAGTCTTTTGTAATGAGTTGGAAGTTTAGACTGTTTGTCTAGTAAGTGCTGTAATAGTCGGAATCG
>NW_027109007.1:0-1204 GCF_000696795.3 Halyomorpha halys
TTTAGATTTTTACAGATTATAACAATGTACTATAACATTAGTGGGTGATCTATATTTCGTTGGATCATTTAGATTTTTACAGATTATAACAATGTGCTATAACATTAGTGGGTGATCTTTATTTCACTGGATCATTTAGATTTTTACGGGTTACTATAGTTTGAGTTAATAACTATAAACGATAGTTATTAATAAACTTGGCTTTTTGACGGGAATATTTCGACATGGTGTTTTCAGTATTTTTAACTTGAACACTATTTAAATTGACAATACTAATGATTATATAAACATAAAAAAGGTCTATTTTTGCGTTCCAGATCCAATGATAAAGACTTAATAATAGTTCCTCTACTGTCTAGTCTTTGTAGGGAACACAGAAAATTTAATAGGTTGGCGAAGCGCACACAAAACGACGCTGATCCTTCCACGCACGGTGCCTAGTAATTTAACATAATAAAATATTTAATCCTTTGGCTGTCTAATGATTTGATCGAATTTTGGCTATAGGCGATATTCCACAGGTAATCCTCCGGTTTGGTTATCATAGGATATTTTGGTTGCCTCCCAATATACAGTATATTACCTTCCGACGAAAACCGCCAAAATCTAAAAGTGTAAGTTCTCTCATAATTTCTTCTCTGGCATTCACTCTTTAGTTTAGAGGTAGGTGATATCTTTTAGTTCAAAATAAAATTGTAGTAAAGAATTCAAACACCAAATGACCAGTGTTATACTTTATTTAATTGATTGCACTTTTTTCCAAATACCATATCACTACAAGCCATGCTGGTGAAATTATGGTTACAGATATCATCAGTAAATCAGTTTCATCAGTTTTATCAGTTTCAAGGCTTATCAAAACTTTTAAAGATGGTAGTTAAAATAAATGAGAACTGAATTCACAAATTGATATAAAATTTACAAAAATTATTGAGGTGATTATATAGTATAGAGTATGTTTATGGAGTATTTTTCTGCCGCCTCTATATTAAAGTTAATTTTTTATGACCCTGAAAACAAATCTTTATTAATAGTTTTAAGTTAATGATTGCCTTACTCGCTTTAGCTTCAGGTGACGCTTCGGAATTACTTGATCTGAATTGCGAGCGCAAATTCTGGAACTTATTATTCTTACATTTCTGTAAGAGTGGCAGTTTCCATGGCATTTACATTATATGGCAATAAGTCTAAAACATTGGGCGGC
>NW_027109008.1:0-1033 GCF_000696795.3 Halyomorpha halys
CCAATTACCATTTGTTTCTGTGTGCATTGCAGTTGTGTTTCACTCAAAGTTCTCAAAAACGGCATCAGAGACGTAGTGCAGTAGGGGCTAGGTGGGGAGGGGGCTAAATTCCTCGAGATCTATCATCAAAACAACGGTTGAATACGTCCGAAACCTACAGCGACTGCCCTAATAATATATAATTAAAAAAAAAAATTTATATATACGTATAAATCATAATGTAAAAACATAAATAATAGCGTGAAATTAAATACAATTTCATTCTCAATTAGGCATCTAAAATTGTTTAAATTTAAAATGTTAATTAATACACTTTGGTAAAATTTTAATTATTTTATTAATTTATTGAAAAAATTTTATTTCCAATTTAAAAAAAAAAAAGCAAGTTAATCACCAATGGTTTTGTTACTATTTAACAAAATGTTAGGTAAAAATTGACAAAACCCAAAAACAGGCACTCCAAAAAAATATAGAGAACCGTAGAGGGGTGCATTTAAATTATTTGAATAATATTAGCTCAACTTTGGAAACAGGAACTTTGGGTTCGAGGAGTTTTGAAGGGACGTAATTCCACCTTACTAATGGGGTGTATATTAAACGAGCAAAGGTAACAACACATCCTGGAACTCTTCCGACCCTTACCCTATAATTCAAATTAAGTTGTGGGTTAAAGGAGCCAGTTCATCTCATAACATTCCACGGTTTAACCCCAAAAAGTTTTTTTTTTCGTGTAGCAAAGACACTATGACGGTCATATGCTACTCTGCTTCAAAGTAAAAGTTGAAGTCAAAAAGAGGCGAGATGACCACTCCTTACTTACTCGAATTTACGCTGAGGTAAATCTTCCCTCTCCTCCATCTACATATTTATCTGAAAAAATAAAAATCTTGCGTTTCATCCCAAATACGTTTATTATTAAATGAAGTGTATTCTGTTTTCGACATTTTGTTTTATCAATAATAAAAATCCATTCTGGTGTTCAGCAGATTTTTGCCGCCTGGGTAGAAGCCAAATTGAACGGAACGTCGGAAAT
>NW_027109009.1:0-429 GCF_000696795.3 Halyomorpha halys
GTTCCGTATCAGGTAGGGATATAGTTTGATCAGAGTCATCGATTCTTGATCCAGTGACACCGGGGTCTAAATAATCTTCGTTACATTTAAATTCCATATCAGTTTCCATATTAGCCTCTTCAGTTATCGAATAAAGGCCGTTAGATCCTGATCCAGTGTCATTGGGTCCAGTCACAGTGTCTTCAATTTCATCGATTCTTGATCCAGTTTCATCGGATTCGAAATAATCTTCATTAGATTCGGATTCCATATCAGCTTGCTTATCAGATGTTGGGTCTTCTCTATTCCCTGGATGTTCTTCTAATTTAATGCTGTCAATAAATATTTCATCAATTTTAGAAACTATTTCAGAGACTTCTGAATAACTAACAGATTCTTCTACTGCTAAACGGCAACACCTTTTACACCAAAACTTTTTGTGGGCGCTAT
>NW_027109009.1:6567-7436 GCF_000696795.3 Halyomorpha halys
TATACCAAAAATAAAAATATGCGTTATAAAAAAAAATTCAACAATTTTTTGAGCAATAATAATTACTAAAGATGGTTTACTAATTATGTATAAATCGTAAAAATTATAAATAGAAACGTGGCCCGAAATTGTACTCCACATTGTATATTTATATTTTACATAATAATTTTGTTCCTGCCAATTATCCAACAGTTTAACTGATTGCAGCTGCTCAACGTAGGGAACGTTTGTGTTCTGTTGTTTGGCAAAAAAAAAAATTGGTACATTAGAGAAAGATTTTTTCAAAAATTCACCATTAATGCTCTATTTGAATGTGGATAAGAGCTAGTATGAAACTGATAGCTAAAAATTTCATGGATACCTTATTTATTTATCAATGGGTCATTCATGATTTTAGCTACAGCTAAATTTACCCATCTCTGGACCTAGCTGATTTTAAACATCATTAAACTATAATTACTATTTACTTTTAATAAAAATCGTTAGACCCTTTTTTTTTTTTTTGTTAAGAAAATTGATGTACAGTTGTAAATAGCAATAAATAAATAAAAAAAAAAAAAGAAAATTGAAAAAATATAAAACTTTATTTTATACCATGGCATGTCTAGCAAGTCGATTTTGGCGAATTATTATTTTTTTTTTGTCACATCCCAGCTATATACCTGCCTTAAATGAGTAATTTTAGTTTAATATGATTTTTCGTTTTTTAGCTAGGCTGATGTTTCAATACGTTAAAAAACAAATTAATTTTTCACTGAATATCGTTAAAAGTACCAACAACACAGGTAAACATCATTTAAACAATCATTGTTCAATTGTTCTCGAGATAAGGCTTTTTAAAAAGTAACATTCCATAAAAATGTACTGTA
>NW_027109010.1:0-1241 GCF_000696795.3 Halyomorpha halys
TTTTAACGAATATAGAAAATATATCCCAAAGCTACTCATATCCGTATATTGCGACCTACAAAACAACCAAAATATAAACTAACAACAAATCGTTTCAGATCGTTCAGGTTGGCAAGTGAAAGTTACTTAAAGAAATAAATTTGAATAGCTTTTAAACTATTATTTCTGATGACATTTTTTTATTTTCAAATCCTCTTTATTGATATATAGTTACGATTACAAATATATGATAATACAGTGTATATATACAAATTACATACAGACTTTGTTTGCCGTATGGCAGTATAAGTTGAGTTACAGGGTCCGCTGAAGGTGGTTTCACATTGGTAACATCCTAGTTGGGGGCTTGCATAGAATGGAGAGGGATCATTCCGGCTGGTATTTCTAATGACAAGAAAGATGACATGTTACGCGGCTTCCTGCTATCCTAACCTGCGAGAGCATAAAAAAAGTAAATTTGTAGAGATTATTTTCTGCATTGAAAGCACAGATCTAAAAATAATTTCAGGCCGGAACTCACGCCAACTGATTAATTTCACCACCTTCTCCCATAAAAAATTTGACGTCCAATTTATTTAATTCATACTTTCATCATTCATTAATAAAAAAAAAAAAAAAAGAAAAACAACTTTGTTAAAAAAACACAAATAAATCGTATGAAACTGTATTGAGGTATGGGAGTAATTCACTAAGGAGCTTCTAAATTTACTGATAAAAATAACTTAAATACTCAGGAACGCAAGAAGAAAAAATATGAAGCTAATTATCACTGGCATTTGCAGTAAAATATTGTAGTTTATTCACATTTAGTGATTTTTTTTTTAAAGTATAGCTATATACTTTATAAATAATTATAATATAATTGAAATATTTTAGTGGAATAATAACACTAATAATTACATTCAATTGTAATTAGTTGCAAAATCATCACCTAATGAAAATTATAATGTTTGACCCATGAAAATTCTCAAGGTTATATTGGCCAACAGGCTATAATGAACTTGAAAACATTCTCGTAGAATGATAAGTAAATATTATTACTATTAAATAGTTTTTATATTCCTAATTAGTAATAATAATTATATTTTTTTTACTTTATTTATTTTATTTACAACTGTAAATACTATTTTACGACCAGTAAATGAGATGTATAAAAAAAATGTTATGAAGGCAGGAAGGTCAAGATCATCCAATAATACCAACTTTGGAGGTTTCTATTCCAGGTCTTTCCTAAACGTCGT
>NW_027109011.1:0-391 GCF_000696795.3 Halyomorpha halys
TGTAAAAACTGTATAAAGGATAGGACCAAGGATACTACCCTGAGGTACACCAGCAGACTGAGGAAATAGGGATGAATAAGCGCTGTTGTGATTTAGTTGAAATAACCCGTCTGAGAGATAAGAACGGATAATGAGATAATATGTAGGGGAGAGAAATTTATGGATGTTATACAGCAGTCTATATTATTTTAAATAAAAATTAAACAAGCATTCAATTGTTCTGATCAATATTATTATATGTACATTTTTAATCAAAATATTTAAACGTATTGACTTAGTATTAATTATATTTTTGGTTAATATTATATTCGTGTAAGAACAGCTAACTCTAAAATTAAATCTAAGTGGAAGAACAACTAGGATACGAACTCTTGTTATGATGAATTAAAGT
>NW_027109011.1:2682-3510 GCF_000696795.3 Halyomorpha halys
TTGAGTCTGGCACCCAGAAATGCTTTACAAACTCCGTGAATTCTTTCCTTTCACATACTTTCTCATTATCTGTTTCTTTTTCACTGATAGATTATTTAAAGTAAACCACAACGGTTCTTATTTATCCCTCTTTTTACAGTACGCTGGTGTTCTTCAAGGTAGTATCCTCGGGCCCGTTCTCTACACAGTCTATACAACTCACAATCCTAACACTATCCCCACCACATATGCTGATGTTTGCTTGCAGTTGATAATAACCCTTTAATTGCATTCTCAACCCTCCAATTCCATATCACAACTTTTGATAGATGTGTTGATAAACTTCGTCTTAAACCTACGGAGTGCCTTATAGAATCGTTTAATAATGTTGGTTTTACTCCTCTCGATCAGATCCGCTACCTTGGACTACGTATAGACAAACGACTAACTTGAAAACCTCACACTAGACTGTAAAGAAAGAAAACTACACGTCGATTCCGACTATTAGAGTATTTACTGGAAAAAAAGGTCTAAACTTCCCATCCAACATTCCAGAAAAAGACCGATATACCTGACTATAATAAAGCCTACTGTGACTTACGGTGGTGGGCTTTGGAGCACTAAACTTAAAATAAAGAAAGTAAAATTTCAAAATAATATTACAAAAATATAAAAGCATTAAACTATTTTTATAATATTTTAGCTATCTATGTAAAAAAAAAATGTATACATTCGTAAATCTTGATATAATACAAATTTACAGAAATGATCTTAAGGTTTTTGCTCCTTGAATTAATTTTACTAATAAAGGAAGGCTAGTTGCCTAAAAAATTCTATTTAATTAATATA
>NW_027109011.1:4429-6086 GCF_000696795.3 Halyomorpha halys
TTTAATAATGTTGGTTTTACTCCTCTCGATCAGATCCGCTACCTTGGACTACGTATAGACGACTAACTTGAAAACCTCACACTAAACTGTAAAGAAAGAAATCTGCACGTAGATTCCGACTATTAGAGTATTTACTGGAAAAAAAGTCTAAACTTCCCATCCAATATTCCAGAAAAAGACCGATCTACCTGACTATAATAAAGCGTACTGTGGCTTACGGTGGTGAGCGTTGGAGCACTAAACATTCCAATCTTTACAATCCAAAATTCTTCTTAAAATCCTCTATATACTTTACTTCGTTACAAATAAAATCTTCCATAAAGCCCTTAATGTTAAGTATGTAACCGATCTAGCCCGAACCAGATATCAATCCTTACATTATAAACTCCCTAACCAACCAAACACATTAATTTCTAACCTTGTTTCTTCTTTTATCCCTGACAATCTTTCGAGGTGTCTGAAATGAAGATGGCTTCGAGATCTTCTAATGTAAAAATGCTATTAGAGTGCTACCAATGAGTACTTTCTCTACATGCCTGTATCATATCATTACAATCTAACATCAAATTTACTTGATGTATTTTTATGTAAATACATCTTTTACGTAAATGTAAATAAATAAATTTACTATTAATTAAAAAAAAAATCTACAATGAATCAGACCTGTTGAGTCATAAACTGCTTATTCCCGCTGCTGAAAATGGAAGGAAGAGTGCAGTTTCTGTTATGAATTTTCACTCCAGACGTTACTCTCAAATGTTGCATTGTTTAATTAGTAGTTAACGTCGGTGAACAATTTTAGAATTTAGCTTGACCAGCAATGCAAACCATTTAATATCAACCATTGCAGAAATTTTCAAAATAAATTCATGATATAGAAAGACACAAACATACTTACTCTATCTATATAATATGAAACAAATATAACATAAAGTAAATATCGTTTTCTGGATTATCTCTATAGGAAGTTTAGTGAGTCAATTCATAAAAAGTTTTTCTTTTGAGGTTTATGACTTCCAGTTTAATGAAATTTTTATTAAAACTATCACCACATGATACAACGTTTCGAGACCACTATTCATAGGCAATCATGTCACAATTTGTGCATCTTCGCTACTCCTTAGCACAGGAAATATAGAGTGATGGCTGTGCTAAGGAGTAGTGAAGATTCACAAATTGTGACATGATTTCTTAGAAGAAATTATGAGGTTTAAAGTACATGAATATCGGACAGTGGTCCCGAAACGTTGTACCATGTGGTGATAATTTTAATAAAAATTTCATTAAACCGGACGTCTTTAACCTCAAAAGAAAAACTTTTTATAAATATCGTTTTATTTCTTTTAAGAGTGATTCGAACTATAATTCAGAGTATTATTAATGATTATATGAATTCGTTTTAGTTAATTAATCAAAAATCAATATAACTTATATAAGTGCATATAATTAACAGATTTTAGAACAAAGGAAATAATAAGAATAATGAAAGTAAAATTTCAAAATAATATAACAAAAATATAAAACCATTAAACTATTATTATAATATTTTAGCTATGTAGATCTATATAAAAAAAATGTTCATACATTCGTAAATCTTGATTGACATAATACGAATTTACAGAAATGATCTTAAGGTTTTTGCTCCTTGAATTAATTT
>NW_027109012.1:0-1576 GCF_000696795.3 Halyomorpha halys
TAAGGAACGCTAAACATAGCGTTATGTTTAATCGTTATTCTTTTGTAAATGTTAATGTTCTTTAGAGATTTGGCTTTCGATACCTTTAGGTTGCCATGGAAACAAAATCCGTATAGTTTTGTTTACATTTGTCAGTTTACGGCTAGTTTTATCTCGGAGTACAGTTTAAATGTTTCATTATTATGTTGAATGTTTCTCCGTAAATTATAAAACTCTATTTCAACAGTTGGGTTGTTCAAGATTCATATTAAAGTGTGTTAAATGGAGAAACGTTCTCTTCTTTTAGCATGTTAAAAGGATATAACATTTAACATGATCGAGAAACTGTTAATAGACATGCTTAATTGGCATTATTATTATGCCACAGGCCAGCTGAGCTTCATACCATTTCGCCTGTTGTCATTTTGCTTGTTGTTTTGGTTTTGGACGTTTTTAAATTCTAATAAAGTAATGAAAATAAAAAAACTAAGAAGGGAAACAAGGAACCAGTGAAGTAGAAGAAAGATAATACCCTGCAAGTTTCCCAAAATATCCAATAGAAGCACCTCTGCATTTAACAAATAACATGCACTTCAAATTAGGCTGCTCGTAATCATATGCTTATAATATTTAGCATGTTAAAACTTTTTACATTTAACACATCATGAATACAATTGTATGATCTTGCTGCCGTATACTTCAGAACGATGCCTAGAAAATGTTAAAACCTATTGGATTAGGAAAAAAATTAATTTTCAATTAAGCTGAATAAATTTTAGATTTAGAATTTTTAGTTAAATAAAAAACATACATATTTGAGAAGTGGATTTATAGAGTTGGCTAGAAAGTAATTTCTGTTATGTTTCTTTTGTTATTTTAAGGAACGCTAAACATAGCGTTATGTTTAATCGTTATTCTTTTGTAAATGTTAATGTTCTTTAGAGATTTGGCTTTCGATACCTTTAGGTTGCCGTGGAAACAAAATCCGTATAGTTTTGTTTACATTTGTCAGTTTACGGCTAGTTTTATCTCGGAGTACAAAAATAAGTATTTTCTGTTTAATTTTTTGTTTTCATATTGCCTGGGGTTCACATAGAGATATGTAAAGTTGATATAAAATGATATTGATTTTTAACATATCGGACCTGTCAGAATTTGTTAAAAAAAATTCGTTCTGGAGATGTGACCGGCGGACCAGAAGTAAAACTCCCGGGTTTGGAATGGATGGATGTAGTTATGATTATAAAAACCGTGCATTTAATCAGTTATATTTCTAAAGTTATCAGGTTTGATGAAAAATTAGTTTTATGCAGTATTATGATTAGCCTCATTAGAAATCTGGTTGGTTGAAAGTTCTTCTTTTACATTCGATTTCCTGAAATGTTATTTCTTCTTCTTGTTATTTCCTGTAAGGTCTTTTTGCTTATTTGTAGTCTTTTCAGTTATGAGAAGGCTGAGCGAATAATTTTTTTTTTCAAGGTTTATCCTCATCTGTAAGTAACGCAATCTGTAGGTCCCGTCGAAGGTTGAGAGAAAACCGCTGTACAAGGATCACAAATGGATACACCTGACAATTAGTCGTATTATCTAAATAATC
>NW_027109013.1:0-498 GCF_000696795.3 Halyomorpha halys
TAATTTCTTTTGCAAAAATATAAACATTTCTCATTGTTAGTAATAATAAACAATAGATCAGTACGAATTTTCAAATAATTATATGGATAATTCAAGGAGGAAAAAGAAACATCCGTTTTGAACGAGAAAAGTCGAATTTAGAAAGTTACAGAACATCATGGTTTCGTTATCCTTTATCAAACTATTGCCAGAAAAGTTTTATTTGTTATTTCCACATCGATAAACCTTAAATTATGAACTTTTATAGGACTTATAAAAAATTTCGTTCTTAAATTTCGTCTTCTCTGGTCTCTTCCGTAACAAATTGATTCACTTCATCAATTGATTAATTAAAAAAAAATGAATACATGTTAGTATAGGTTATGGTTTGCGAAATGTCAAAGAAGCATAATGCAACAGGTGCGGGTGGGAAATAAAGATATTCTAATTAGTATTGGTGAAATGAAATGTTAATGTGAAGCCTTAGGTGTGGGCTGACTGCTGTTAAACCGGGAGTAG
>NW_027109013.1:2083-3177 GCF_000696795.3 Halyomorpha halys
TTAACAATATGCAAGCATAGTTCGTCAGAACTAAACCCTCATTAATGTTTTATTATCTAAGCCTCTGGATAAAGACCTTTTGTGTAATTTTAATATTTAAATCATTATTAATTTTGATTTGAAGTGAAGACCTTTAAGCCCAAATAAACAATTTTAATATGATGTATGGTCTCTACTATTTCATATGACATGGAACTAGCCATAGAACATCGAATATTATTTTTACTCAGTCCCATTCAATTTGTATTCAATATATTCTTGGAACATCATATCATGGATATCATTACCCTAATTCTATATTATTACTATCATGTTGACTTCTTACTGAAATAAAAAAGTGGCAGAAAAACATCAGATAATAAATATCAGGGTATGATTATCTGTAACTGTCGATAATACAATACTATGTATAGTATAATGTATCCACAGTTCTAAAATTATTAACGCTAAAGTTCAATGCATACAATCGATAAATTAACTGTTAATTATTTTAATTAACTTTATTAATTATCTTTTTAAGAAATTATATTATACTACTCCATATCTACATTCACTAACCTGTATATGGAATATATAGTGAGGGAAAGTATTACTATCTTGCAAAATTTCGAATTCTTGTTTTCAACGGAGTTTCGGAATTTTTCTGGTCCCTTGAGTAGAAACCTACATAACCTAGTCTCGCAAAATGGTCTATTTACCTCTCTGAGTTTTTGTGAACAAGCCTATTATAGATTATTTTTGTATATAAATTGTATACCTGGGATGTGACTTTTTTGATAAAAATGGACCGACTGGATGTGCCACTTTATAAAATTGATTTTTCCGAAAACGCCTGTAGCGATTTTGACTAAACTCGGCATCTCAATCTTCAGTTAAATGATCTTTAATATTACCTATGAGTTACCCTGATTAAAATAGTATGTCAGAGCTTAAATGATGAATTAAAAAAAAAATATTTCCCTAAAGTATATTTAATTTCTTTTGCAAAAATATAAACATTTCTCATTGTTAGTAATAATAAACAATAGATCAGTACGAATTTTCAAATAATTATATGGATAATTCAAAGAGGAAAAAGAAACATCCGTTTTGAA
>NW_027109013.1:8298-9037 GCF_000696795.3 Halyomorpha halys
ATCTTGAACAAACATTTTTAAAGACTTTCCTGGTCATTTTTAAATACGCGGTGGGGGGAGGGGGGGAGTTATGTACAGGACACTACCCTATTCTAATACTATTGTGAGGTGAAGTTTTCATTACGTGGACCTGCGCCTCAACTCCCTGAGCTACAGACGGAGCTCTTGAACAAATGTTGTGCAAGTAGAGTTTGTGCAAGTACGTTTATCCTAAACGTCTGGCTGTCAGTTATCTTAGCCTACTAGCAGATAGAAAACGAACAGAACTGCCAGTAAGCCGTTTCATATGCCAAGGTGCCTTTTTTAAATCTTAAGGACTGAGTGGCCATTTAATCCATTGATTAAATCATAACATTATAACTATTCCGAATTTTCCTATAGTTCTGATTTTTAAACAAATACTTCAAGAAACGTTTTAAGTTTCTGATGAGCAGCGAATAATATGTTTTAAAATAGAATAAAATGATAAACGAAGAGTAAGATAATCATGTGTGTTTAAATTACTGATATCATAAATAATGAATTAAAAGTAAGAATCCTTTGTGTAAAAACTCACTTTTTTATTTGTATGTATTCGCAAATATAATTAAGTATTAGTAAGCCACATGTAAGTATAATTTTTCAAATATATAATTAAAAAAAAAATTGGAATATTAAGAATTGGTATTAAGGTTCTCAGATTTTATAATTCATGCTTATATATTTTTTTCATTCATCATTCATAAACTGTGCCACTCCA
>NW_027109013.1:9087-9469 GCF_000696795.3 Halyomorpha halys
TTATGCTGAATTATGGTTTAATAACTGCTAGAAGAACCATTCATCCTGGAAGATCTCAAATAATTGTCAATTGAATGACTATTTATTTGTACAGAGATGTTAAATAAGCAAATAACCATTTTCAACATTATAGAGAAAATAAAGTTGTTTTGTTTATTTTCAATATTCTTTTATTGTTCTTCAATTATCTACAAGGGCTTTTTTGTTTAACCCATATCTTAAAAATAGAGGAGCTATAATTCATAATTACCCTATGTTACGAGGAAGAATGATAAAGGAAGTATAATGGAGGCCATTAGGTCACATTAACATTTCTCAATTAAAGAAATGTTTCAGTAGTTCAGTTTCATTTAATTGGGGCATTTTTAGTTACAAATAAAGT
>NW_027109014.1:0-5124 GCF_000696795.3 Halyomorpha halys
TATATATATATATTTCAGAGGGTGAATGGCTGATTTTGGGATGGAATGTCTCACATTGTCAATTATTTATATCAAAGAATGCAAATGTTAAGTAAAAACTTAATAAAGTTAGTTCATCAATTTCAGTCATTGATTTTTTTTTTAAAAAAAGCCTTTTGGTTCTCATTTTAAATTAAAATTTTAATACTAGACTTTGCTGAGTGTGGCTTTAGCGCACTTGCTCTACCTCTCATACGTGGGGGATAGAGTGGGCTCATGGATCCTCATGTCGATAGTGTAAATTTTGTATATAAGAGTGTAAATGCGACTGGTGATTATTTTTTCATTTACATAGTTTGATTATGTCTATTTTCTTTATCCTTCTGTTTGTATATATTTAGAGAGAGATTTTATGTATTTTTTGTCTTCATTTATTTAGTAATTTTTGTTCTTATGTTATTTAATTTTAGTATGAATTTAATCAGATATCACTATTACTTATTGCCCAGCAATGTTATCAATAAATAAAAAAAATATATTAAAAAAAAAAATACTAGACTGTGTGATCAACTTTTATTTTGTGGTTTTAGCTAAGAGCTAACATAAGTGTATTCATACATATTTTTATTCAATACTAGATCAGCCTGATAGGCTTCACTTGATTATTATAAAGGTTTGTTTTGTTTTTTTCTTTTGTTTAAGAATCGTTTATGGGAGAGTATAGTAGTCTCGTGTAGTCTCGTGCAAAAGATACTTTCTAACTATTTACTACATTATAACTACTGAACCATTTAAGAGCATTCAGAATTTATTTTATTTTTATTTTTGGAAATGTGTTTTTGTTGAAAATTGGGAGCTAGATTGAAAATTGCCAGTTATTTGAGACTGATATTTTTCCTTTTATTTGGTATGGTTTATCACCTCAGAACACATATGCTTCAAATTTAGGAGAAAAATATCTCATAAGAGAAAAAGTAAAAATATAATGTGAGTTTAGATTAGTTACAGTTCAATTAGAATCCATTAATACACTTTATTTAACAATATTTAATGTTTTCAAAAAAGTATTTGTTATTTAAATCAATTATACATTATCCAAGATGAACTAGAAGAACAGTGCTAAAAGTATTATTGTTGATAATTCCAATTATTGAAACTACTATGAGGGTTCGTTTTTATGAAACAATTAATATGAATATGGAATACAATTTAAATTTGTTGAAAAAATATATATACTAAACAAGTATTTAAAATAATACTTAAAAGTAATAATACTCTTTAGCATCTTTTTTTTTTTTTTTGGCGAAGCACAAGTAAGGAAGCCAAATTGTGGTTTATATTCTTAAGGTATAAACGACCTTCAAATATGAGCATGCTCCATTATCTAACGTAATATGCTTCCCGGTTTCGATATTTGGAAGTGCTACATTGAAACTAAATGCGGAAGAAGTGGAATGCATGCCAACGATCAGATCGATAACCTAGCCTCTTTGTATGCACAGGAAGCAACCCATTACTGATTTTCTTTCTCGCTTTCGCCGTTGGCGGTGGGACAAAAGAGTGGAGATAAAAATCGTTGAAAACTGGTCGTTTCAAAGAAATACAAATGTTTTACTATTAGGCACCAGCGACCTAGGAGTGACTCCAATCAAGTTAAATACATGAACAAATATTATAGGATTCTTAATGTCCACCAAGAAGTCGGAGTTGAAATCACTTATTATTTTTAGTTGTTAAAAAAGAAATTAATGTAACGCTTAGTTAGAAAAATATTTTGATTAAACTCGCATGTCAATGAACAATTTAATGTCCTATAATATCAAATAGGTCTTATCCTCATTAAAATTGTCAGACTTGGTTTAAATGACGAATTAAAAAAAAAATCCTCTGAAGTACCTTTAGTGAGATTATTTATCATTTTAAATTCTGATTAGTAGTTTCAATCACACGTGGTTGAAAACAAATTTCCAAAAAATAAGTGTAATGATACAGGCGTATTATAGATCTTTGGAAAGCCAAACAATTTAGAAAAAATAATATTTACCATTGAAAGTCGAAGAAGGTAGAGAGGAATGAAGAAAACCGCTTAAATAAAAGAACTGTTGTGGCAGGAGTTTGACTGATACTGTTACAATGTCGACATAGTTATTAAATATTTTTTTTTTTAAATTCCACTTAACCTATGAGCCTTCCAGTTGATACGACTATCTCCATAAGATCATTCTTAGTATTTTCAATATTGATGTAATAATATATTGCAGGAAGATAGTCCGGAAACTGGAAGTAGTTAATCTGTCATCTAACTGAAAGGCTCATTTGGAAAATTAGAAAGGGAAGGTATTGTCACAATGAATAATATAGAAATATCTATTCTGTAACGAGCGAGGATTGATTTCAACTCAAATTATTGTCCTAAGTGAAAATTCTGTGATCCAGGCATCGCACCAGATTTTTTATTCGTTTATACGTATTTTGTTGCAGAGGGTGTTGCCGGTGGCATAGGCAGGATTTCATCAAGGGGTGAGCAGACCTCAGTCCATTACACGCGCACGCACACTGACACACACATAGATACATATATTTTATATGTAGTCCATTCAGAAACTTTGGGTAAAAGAAAGATAATTTCGCATTCCAAGATGTAGTTCCCCCACCATTTATTGCTATTTCATAAAATTCATTGATTAATTTTTAAATTTTTATTAGTGATAATCTCAATAAATTATAGAAAACCGAGCATAAACTTAATTATTGTACATAAATACATACAATAAACACAAAAATATAAGAGCTGATGAAGAGGATTGTTATGAAAGCATCAGCCTTCTGGGATTGCTGGGAAAAACATTGACCACCACTTCTACGATGGTTGCCTTCTTTAATTTATTTTCAACAAACATTCTGAGATTATTAAAATGGTAAACTGTAAGTTATAATAGGAGGATTGGAATATAAATAAGGTTCGTTTACCTAA
Organism: Halyomorpha halys; assembly: GCF_000696795.3. Classification (NCBI taxonomy): domain Eukaryota; kingdom Metazoa; phylum Arthropoda; class Insecta; order Hemiptera; family Pentatomidae; genus Halyomorpha; species Halyomorpha halys. The sequence continues at coordinate 2,954 of NW_027109014.1, forward strand.
TTTTTTTTATAGATAAGTATATGAAAAATAATTGCACCCATTGAATCTTATCTTTTTTTATCGAAGAATCGAAGTATATCTTGTGATCCGTGAATATGTCAACTCAACAATGTTACCTTACTAATTATTGCATGGTTCCAGAAAGAAATCACCTATCAAATAAGTGTACTTTTTTCTTTTTCCTTGGATCCCAAGATCTAGCCGCGGCTCGCCCTGCTCCCCTTTGCCTACGCCCATGCATGTCTCTACTATCAAATGAAGGAGTACCATTTCTGTTGATTCATTCAATCTAAAATAAATATTTTATATCAATTTTTACTACTATAAAGTAATATTATTATTATTATTTTTAATATAAAGATAGGAGCTCATGTGAACAAATGGAATAACCATCACTGTAATTAATACAATATTCAATTTTTTCTTACGGGATTTTTCCCCCGGATACGTATAGTTTCCAAAATTCTGCCACTGTTAAATGCCCTACAGAGATTGAACCTTGCCCTCCAAATCGCAACTAGTAATTCTAGAGGGTCAAACAAACTATATTTTATGAGGCAGTTATTTTTAGGTTGGTCCCTGGAGTAATTATTATGAATTAATAATTATGAGCGGTTATCAAACGGAATGACAATTAAATAGAGGAACAGTACTTTCTTATCAAGTGATGTTTACAACGTTCATTAAACTCTCTGTGGATTGCTTTAATCCATAAAGAGTGTAATATAAGTGTATTTTGTAGATATTATAAACAAAAAATTCTTACAGGTTTTGCTGATAATACTGTCATTAATGGTTATTTAAGTTCATGTTCAGTTTTCTGAATAATAAATTAAAAGTGCTATATGGTGTCAAAGTATTCAGACTAAATTGATTCTGAAAGTAATGATTTAATTTTTTTTCCCTTGGATGAATTTTATTTCATTACAATATGAATCATTTAGCTTTAAAAAGAGTTGGTTACTACATTGACTGTACTCATAAAAAGTTTTTGAAATCAGATATCGAAAATCTGAACTGATAGATTATGATCTGTGAATACCCATTACAATTAGGAGTTGACGCTATCCCAGAATAGATATTAAAGCTATATCTTCCCTTTGTCTTTTGATTGAAATCAGCTGATTAGGATATAAAACCTTTTAACTTTCTATTAGATTTCCTTCTCATCTTTGGTTTTATATTGGAGTTTTCTTTAGTTTACTATCAGCCTCATGATTTCTCTAGTCAAATCTTTCTCTATTAGAATTACATTAATTTTACCAATTAAGAATTGATTATCAGTAAATTTGGAAAATTCACATATTCCAGCAGAATTTTCACTCTTGTGTTGAGGTAATAAGTCGTGAAAGAGTAACATAAATATTATATAATGCAATATAAAAGAGTCATAAAATAACCATCTTTGTATTTTTCTTCGACGTATTTACAGTGTAAGTAGCTTTACGTTTCATAGTATAATAAAGGAGGATTATGGGAAATTTATTTGTTAAATATTAAAAACGAATATGAGAATTCGACTTACTGTAATACATCTTTAGTATCTAGACTTTTAGTTTCTACATTTTTTTCTAGTCTCACATCAATATCTACATTTTTGGTATTTTTTTAAAATGATATTAATACTAATACCTATCACAAAGTTTAACAGATAAGTAAATTACTAGTTACGTTAAGAAATAGGAAATCTACAGCGTTCCCCAGTGTACTTTGGCGTTTAAAATTCACATTTTCAGACATTTTGCTATTTACAGCAGACATATATACAATATACAATAAGGCTGATAGTGTAGTTAGCAAATAGTATGAATGAGTTCACCGTGAGAGGCCTCGCGGAACAATACCAGATAGAACGAGGAGCTTCTTAGAAGGCCTAGGTGTTAGCATTGGGGATATTGCGATCTTGACGGAAAATATTATTTTGGACTCCCTGGGGGTTATACACCATCACCTGCATGGGAATTAGCTCTGAGATTAATCTTTGTTTTATTTATTTATTTTAATATGTTTACCTCTCTATTTGTGTGTTTTAACGTATTTATTCATTAAATTATTTTATTTTATTAATACTATTTTTTTTTTTTAAACTTCATCCATTCAAGTGTTTCCTGTAACCAGTGTTTTATTATATTTTCCTTTTAATCTATGTGTTAGTCTTATTCTCGTAAAAT
>NW_027109015.1:0-1019 GCF_000696795.3 Halyomorpha halys
TAAATAAGATAAATTATAAATAATCGCCTTCTTTGGAACCCGATCAAACCTCGAAATTCTCAGAACAATAATTACCGATTCATCTAGTTGTTGTTGTTGGCGGGAGCTTTAAGGAGTAAAATCCTAAGGTCATCAACGCCAATATTTCGCACTTTATAATTCTATTTCAAGATTTGAAACTCTTTAAATAATTACGAAAAAAAATTCAATAATTACTTATTTTATAATTATTTACTACGTATAACAAAGTTTCGGGTTCTTTTGGTCATCATTCAGAGCATCCGATACACTCGGCCCCACTCCAAATCTATTGAGTTACCAATCTTCCCTCTACGCCACAACCCCTGATGAAGACCTGAAACTCAGGTCGAAACGTCGGCATAAAATAAATAAATATGGTTTTGTTTATTTATGTTGTTCTTTGCTGACCGCACCCCCGACAAACTTCTTCAAGCAAATCTATTTAAGTTCATGGAATAGAAATGACATTCTTCAAATATGTGACTGACCGTAAGTACACTGTTGCGCTATTGACATTTTGGCGGTGGTTAGTTATTTATCAGGTATGCATTAATTAAATTCGTATGACCTATTATTAATCTGGCAATAGCTACCTCCTCCCTGCGATTGGAACGGTTTGATATGGTCCATGGTTTAATGGTTTTTTTAATAGTTTTAATTTGCTTGGCGGGCTTATTCCGATTCATATAATATTTTATTCGTATATTATAGATATTTCTAGTCCATTTAGTGGACCGTAATAAAACCATTAATATCGCTGTAAATTTTATTATTATTTCATATTTGATGCGATCCTTAATTAAAATAAATGTTCAGTACAGGAAAAGAATTTCCTCATTTCTTATTCATAATAATTCATTCTAAAAAAAATAAAATAAAATAAAATCAACTAGTATTAGAGAGGAGCTCACTAATCCGTCATTGCCGGTCCAGTTGAGTGACCTCCTGCCTATCTCACTCTCTACTATTAGAATATAAACAATTATTGGCAAGAATTG
>NW_027109015.1:2364-3893 GCF_000696795.3 Halyomorpha halys
AAAGTGGGCGAAACGTCGGTTAACATTTAATAGTTCTTTCTACTATTTTGATACCTCTATTGATCGCCACCCGGACTATCTTCGTACAATATTAATATTTTTATTTTATTTTTACTAAATTTAGTTTTCTGAAATAGTTTATAATAAATAAAGTAATATGTGTGCCGTTATTATAACAATTAAAACTTGCGAAAAAATAAAATATATCCAGTGCCGTTCGGCCATTGCTATTGTGTAAGAAAAATACCCTGCTTGTCTTTACTCACAAGATAACCATTTGAACAAAATTTGATACGGAGGTTTATGTTTAATGTTTATGTTTTATTAATAAAGTAGTTGAAACACACATTCATTTGTTTATAATGACCTAAATAATTCATAAAAATTAAAATGTTTAGACGTGGATATCTCAATAAAAAATAGTTAACGGGTAAACCTTCCCGATGTTTTTAAAGCCATAATAAAAAATTTTCGTTAGGACATTAAAATTAAATACTAGTATTACTTTTTATGAAATAATTTATAAGATATTTTTTATGGTTACTAAATTAAAATAAGTAAGCATGGAGTTTAATTAATATTAGTATAACTTGTATTAGTTAGTCAGTAGTTCACAAGTGACACTACGACATGGGATTCACTTAAGCATAATGTTGACTATATTTACTTTAGACTTATTGACTTAGATTAACAACTAATTACAAGCATTATAAGCTGCGATAAATCAAGTTGATTGATGATATTAAGTCTTATGATATCATAAAGACTTGAGTTCATATTCCAATTATAACTAGTAAGCAGAGATGGGCAACATCCTGTATTAAAATAACAAGAGGCAAAGCACTTTCTTGTTTGATATATTTAGATTATTTAGTATAACAAAACGTATAATAGGGGTATTCATTATGTTGTGTTAAATGTAAAATGTTTTAGCATGTTAAATGTTATAAGTATAGGTTTGTGAGCATCAAAGTCATATTAATGTATAAGGGATCCTAGCGGATTTTCTGAGCAACTTGTTTTATAACCTTTCCTTCCAAAACTTCATGTTATTGTTTACTTCTATTGTTTGATTAAAGTAATTTATTACAACATGCCTAAAGTGATTAAAAAGTGGAAGATGTGTGAAAGTTTGGCTACTGAGTGTCTTGTTGATTTTCTAACTTGTAAGGAAGAGAATCAAGATGAACTAATTAACAACTGTCATTACTCTATTATTATTGTCATCTATTGCTTTATTAGTTATAAAAACATTTAAAACAATACTAACACAGTCATAGCTTAAACTACGCGCAAGTAACCTAACATAACTAACAATACGGTGACGAGCTCAGCTGGTCTGTTGCGTGACGTCATACTCCATTTAACAGACCTAGTAACAGAATCTCAACCATATAAGGGGTATTCATGATCTTTGGTTTAACATGCTAAAGTGTGTTAAATGGAAAAACCCATGTTAAATCGAAAAAAATTGCCTTCTTTTACCGTGGTAAAACGAAATAACATTTAACATGGCTGAGAGTCTGTTA
>NW_027109016.1:0-1008 GCF_000696795.3 Halyomorpha halys
CAAATGAAAAAGATGAATGAAAGACAGAAATTATTAATGAAGAGATTAGTTGAAAAGTTACATCCTGAAGATAGAAAAAAATCGAAGTAGGAAAAAAACAATTATTATACTTACTATATAGTTATCAAAGTTACTGCATAGTTATTACTTTTAATATTAAGATATAACAGTCACTGCATAGTCATTATTTTCAAAATTGACTATAAAGAGATAACAATTACTACATAATTCTTATTTTCAATTTTAAGAGATAGCAGGGGTATTCATGATGTTGTGTTAAATGTAAAATGTTTTACCATGTGAAATGTTATAAATATAGCATTGTGAGCAGCCCTATTTAAAGTCATGTTAGATGGTAAATGCATAAGAGCTCCTAGCAGATTTTCTGAGCATCTTGTTTAGTAACCTTTCCTTCCAAAACTTCATGTTATTGTTTACTTCTACTTTTAAGTTTTGATTACAGTAATTTATTACAACATGCCTAAAATAAGTGAAAAGTTTGGCTATGATTATCTTTTTTAAAAAGACCAAAATACAAGACAAAAGAAAAAAAAAAAACTACGAGTAAGTAACCTAACACAACAAATAAAATGGTGACAAGCACAGCTGGTCTGTTTCGTGACATCATTCTCCATTTAACAGACCTAGTAACAGACTCTCAGCCATGTTACCTGTTATATCGTTTAACATGGTAAAAGAAGGAAATATTTTTCCATTTAATATGCTTTAACATGTTAAACTAAAGATCATGAATACCCCTTATAGCTGCTGTCATAATAGTAATCACTATCACGAAAATGAAGCTACGGACACTTAAGGCCTATTTATTTCATTTTAATCTTTGATAATAAAAATAAAAATTAATAATTATTTTTGTTATTGATTTAAAATAGGTTAATTTTTTTTAAATGGTAACAAAATATAATAAATATTTAATTCAATTAAATATTAGTCAATTAGACGCTAACGCACTTCTTCTTGTTCAAGCATCTGCTCCTTGAGCTTCTC
>NW_027109017.1:0-1311 GCF_000696795.3 Halyomorpha halys
GCGTTTGACCTTTCTGTTAGTTAGGTCGATAGCAGACTATCAGTTAGCTATGAATATTAACTTTAACGACAGGACTTAAAGATATATTAACATTAAGTGCACATGTCTAAGTAAAGAACATAACTCGAGGGTCATGGGAGAACGTTGTTTCATTGCACCATTAAATGCAGCTTGATACATAATCTACATGCACATACAGTTTGTTTTTTTGAATAAACAAAACCAATTATTTTATTTACTGTAGACTAAATAATATATGATACTGAAAATTGATACTTTTTTATAATAAAAATAGAGCAAAGCAAATGTTATAGCCGACCTAATTCAAAAGAACAAAAAAACTCTGTAGATCTATCATATAATTCTGGAATAAAACGGTAGGGTGAGATAAAACACATCAACTAACACCCAAATATAGGCGAGAGACTAAACCCCAAAAAACCTTTAAAATATAGTATATAACAATATTTTACTTTTCTCATATTCTATGGGCTCATCGCCACTATTAAAAAACGTATATACAACACATACCTTCGCAGTACTCATATTACAAATAATCTAAAAGTTAAATTTGACTATTTGGATACTATTATTGATCCCCACCGGACTATCTTCCTACAATATATATTTTTCCGTTCCCTGAATTTAATTTTATTTATACATATTTCTTAATATTAAATATTGCTATGAAATCAGTTCATATATACTAGTATAGATATGATGATATTAGGAGTGGTCCCGAGTTAGTCAACATGAATAGGCAAATATCACCTTCGCTTTGGATTGCCTTATATTATAATAAAAAAAAAAAATGCAATATAAACAAAAAATTAAAAGGAGGTGTAGATAGTTGACCGTAAATTAATACTTGAAGAAGTTTGTCGGTGGGTGCAGTCAGCAAAGAACAACATAAATAAACAAAAACAATATTTATTTATTTTTTTTTTTTTCGGCCAAGACTCCCCATTGGAGTCCTAAACTGCCTAACCATGGTTGGGGGTCAAAGTTCTTCATTTTGTGGGACCGCCACTCAATGAAAAAAGTCAACGTCCCAGGCCAGATTCGAACCGGCACCACCAATAGACATCAAATTGGTAAGACTGTGTCTTAACCACTGAGCTATGGGCGGCCCATTTATGATTTAATTCAATATTTTATATAATTCTAAATTTGTTTGTATACTATTCCTTTTCAATTGTATGTTACTCTAAATGTTGTTTTTATCTCTTTTGTTCTATAGCCCTGATGAAGACCTGAAACTCAGGTCGAAACGTAGGCATAAAATAAATAAATATGGTTTTGTTTATTTAT
>NW_027109017.1:7301-7733 GCF_000696795.3 Halyomorpha halys
GTGATATTATGACATGATAAAAACATGTGGAGAATCTACCCATTGATAGAACTCCAAAAACATTTTTAAAGGAGAAGATCTCGAGGCCATCTTCGTTTCAGACGTCTAGGATGATTATTAGGTAGTGAAGGAGAAGCCAGGTTAGAAACGAGTTGGTTTGGGTGGCTGGGAGGTTTATCATGGAAGGAATGGTATCTGGTTCTGCCCAAATCGGAAACATATGGGACATTGAGGTCCTGATGGATGACTTGATTTGTGACAAAGTAAGGAGCATTAAGGATTTTTGGACTGTAAGGATTGGATTCGAGAGGAATTTTATGGTTTAGTGGAGCCCCAAAGCTCAACTTCGTATGTCCAGATAGGCCTTATAATAGTCATGTAGATCAGTCTTTTGTAATGGATTGGAAGTTTGGACCGTTTGTCTAGTAAATG
>NW_027109018.1:0-7187 GCF_000696795.3 Halyomorpha halys
AGGATTTTGGATTGTAACGATTGGATGCGGGAAGAATTTGATGGTTTGGTGGAGCCCCAGAGCTCAATTCCATATGTCCAAATTGGTCTGGTAATTGTAGTGTATACTAATTTTTTGTAGTGAATGGGAAGTTTAGAGCGTTTGCCAAGTAAGTGTTGTAGGAATCGGAATCTACGAGCAGTTTCTTGTCGTTTCAGTCTTGTGTGTGGATTCTAAGTAAGTCTCTTTTTAAGGTAGAATAATAAAAATAGGACGTAAACATTTTTATATAATTGAGTTGTTCATTGAGTTATAATTTATAAAATGGGATTGGACCGCCTTTAGGTGCCCCAATTATAATTGATAAGTAACGAGATAGCCATTATTTTTTTAATTCATCATAATAAAAAATTAATATACTTTAAAATTACTTTATCTTCATATCTATTAGTTTATTATTTTTCTTTGTTTTAAGGTAGGGTTTAGTTCTTGAGGGCTCAGGGATACTTTCTAAATTCTGATTGACACTTAAAAATTAATAAGCTTTTTTCACTGAAGAAAAATGCTACTAATAATATATAGGCATAATGTAAGCACTATGCCTCATTTTTACCCAGGCTTATATATATTTTCCAAAGGTAGGATAATATAAAAATCATAATACATTTTCTTTTTATTTTAAGAAAAAATAATTGAATATAGTTAAAACGTTCATGCCAATAATGATTCCAGATAGTGTTCCAAGGATAAAATTTTTTTATCTGTGATATGAGAAATTATGATCTATAAAAATTACATTTTTTAAAATATATCACATTTTTGCACCATCTGACACGATTCTATTTTCAATTAAATTTTGATTATTTTTAATATTTGTTTCGTTTTAATTTCACCGGCTTATATAATGAATATGCAATAAAAGAAATTATTGCGATTTAGCAAGGTTTCATACGTGTATTTATGACAGAGATACACGTTCTTAGGTCCCTTAAGTCTAAATAGCCAGGTCTCGCAAAGTGTTTTTGTGTTTGGTCTGCCCAGCTCAAAAACAAAAAGCCATATGAAAGTAATATTTAATTCCAGGATACTGGATATCTGGAATGTCTCAGAATGGTTTTCGATAAAATCGACCAACCAGAGTGCCACCAGAATCGATTTTTCACATATCCTCGATGTTCTCAAAAGCAGCTCCAACGATTTAGATCAAGCTCGGCATGTCAATGTTCAATCAAATTCTCTTTACTATTAGCTATGTCTCATTCACATTGAAATAGCCTTTCATTACTTAAATAGTGAATAATTAAAAAAAAAATGTATTGTAAATTATTAACATGTTGTGAAGATGGGAGAGGGGGGAAGGCGGTCATCAATTAAACAAAGACTTATACGAGAAGAAGAAGGTTGGGGGTGGGGTCAAAATAAAACACAAATTAGTTGATGTAACTTATTTATTCGTGCCAACGTTTCGGCTAGAGTTTCTAGCCTTCATCAGGGGAGTTTCTAGGGGTAGAAGTTCAAAATAAAATGTATACATAGGTAATTGAATAAGTAGGTAAAATAACATAATTAAGGGAACAAAATAAAAATAAAGTTATATAATGTAAAAAAATATGAATATATCAGTTATTAATAATTTTAAAATTGAAATATAGAAAGGAAAATAAAATTGAGAGAAAGAAAATATATGTGACCATAATAATTGATAAAGAGGCAAAATAAAAGTAAAGTTTAACAAAAGAAATGAATAGCAAAAAAATATTTTGAAAACAACAATAACATATATCAAAAACAACATATATTATTATTGTTGTTTTCAAAATATTCTTTATTCTATTCGTTTCTTTTGTAAAACTTTACTTATATTTTGCCTCTTTATCAATTATCATGGTTACATATATTTTCCTTCTCTCAATTTTATTTTTCTTTCCATATTTTAATTTTTAAATTGTTAATAACTAATATATTCATACTTCTTTGCATTATATAACCTCATTTCTAATTTATTTCCTTAGTTATGTTATTTTACCTACTTATTTAACTACCTGCGTATACATTTTATTTTGCTCTCATCACTTCATTTTATTAATTCCATTCTGTAAAATTATTCACTTTATGTCATTCTGTTTATATTTTCTTTTTTTTCTGTATTAATTGGTTGTTATCTTGTTCTGTTCTTCGCCCTGGTGAAGGCTAGAAACCCTAGCAGAAACGTTGGCATGATTAAATAAGTTACATCAACTTATTTGTGTTTTATTTTGACCCCAAACCCAACCATCTTCTCCTCGTATCGCGGTCAACTATCTTTCATAATTATAAACAAAGAACTATTTATTCGTTCCGATGTTTCGACCTGAATTTCAGGTCTTCATCAGGGCTGAAAAACAAAAGAACAGATAAGAATCATCGTTCAGAGAAACATAAAAATTTATAAGAAATAAATAAACCTTCAAATTAATATACATAAAATGGATTGAAAATAATAATTAATCAACTACTTTATTTTCAATCCATTGTTATATTTATTTCTTAATTTGTTGGTTTATTTCTTTCTTTTAATTTTTAATGTTTCTCTGAACGATGATTCTTATCTGTTCTTTTGTTTTTTAGCCCTGATGAAGACCTGAAATTCAGGTCAAAACGTCGGAACGAATAAATAATTCTTTATTAATTGCCGACCGCCCCTCCCCATCTGAAAGGATTTTATTAATAAATTAAGGAAATAAGAGGAAATTATATGTTTTTCTAGGTTTAAAACACATTTTTGGAAATAGTAGTATTAGAGATATATTATGTTTTGTCGGAAAACAAATGATAATAGAAAAAAAAAATTTACTTTAGAAAATCGTAGATTCTATTGGAGAATGACAAACAAAACTTTAATAAAAGATCTATTCTAATACGAATTTGTGATAGTTTTTCCGATCAATCTGTTACTGTTGTCATGTCAACATAGTTATCAAATGATTACTTTTCTGATATCAGTTAACTTTTAATATTGAAGTCTTTCAGTTGACAGAATGACTAGTAAGTCCTTAAAACTATTCGTAATGTTTTCAATATCGATTGAATAACAATTTAGCAATTTGGCTTTTACAAAACAAATTTGTTAACATTTCAAAACGAGAAATGTTATTTCTGTTAAAATTGGAGTTTGCCAATCTGTTTACTGAAAGTCTCATTTGGAAATTCAATACGGAGAACTATTATATTTTATTAATTTATTTAATACCAGATCGGCCTGGTCACATGGTTAATATAAGAGGAACTTTTTTTTTTTAAACATTGAAAAAAAAGATAAAGTAAGTAGATTAAAATACTAATTCTTATAAGATAAAAATAAAGTTAATAACAAAAACAATAACATTTATGGATTTAACAAAATAAATAATTGACTTCTAATGGGAAAAAAAGTTAATTAAAGAAAAAAATGAAGAAAAAAAAATTAAATTAAGATAAAATAAAATTTTAGAGTGACTATAACCGAACTGATAAAATATAGAATTTATAACACAATGTCCTACAGCAGCCTAGGCTTCTGTTCTGTCTACTGTGTTGAGCACAGTCTTCGGACGGTGGTTGGGTTTCCCAAGTTGTAGGTCAGTCCTCACTCCTTTAACTGTAGGTTTACTGGGAGTGGAACTTCATGAAACTTTTTTTGATCGAATCCTCTATTGTCTCTATTTGTAATTTCCGATGCAATTGGCTGTTTATTACAAACCAAGAAGCGTCCACTACAATTCTTACTACTTCATTTTGAAAATATTGTATTTTTTTCCTTTTCGTAAAGGATGCCGATTTTAAAAGTAAAAGACATTACAGCCATACATTAGTAGTGGCCTGAGAAATGTTTTAAAAATTAGAATAGCATACAGTGCTACCAATGAATTCTCTACACGATTGTTTCATTACATTATAACTGAGATTAAATTTGTATAAATAATAATAAAATAAATAATGTATAGTTGTAAATTTCTATAAATATATTTTTAAAAAAGGAATAGCTGTTTCTGGTAGATTTTCTATTTAGGATAAGCTTGCTAGTTGAAATGTACGTGAAAGTTTTTTTTTTTTCGTTTATTCACTCCGATTAAATAAAACAGTAAAAATATAATCATTAAATCCTTTTACCTTGAATAATAACAAAAATTTTAGAGACGTGAAAGAGAAAGGGTCTCAGTAGCTTATAATTAAAATTTTATCCCTTGAAGCCCATCATCCATCTTCTATTCAGCCTTCCGAGTGTATTCTCTGGCATGTGGGTTGTGGTTATGTCTTGAATGAGTCTGTTACTGTCTCCATGTAATTTGTCTTGGGACTGTCTGGTTGTCTTCCCTAACGGTCCTAAAAGTGTGTCAGTTTGCTAAGTTATCATGCTGAGGTTTCACTGTGATTGTTCGAAGTGCTTTGAATTCGGAAAGTTTTAGTTTTTTTATATTAGACTTTGGAGCAGTATATTCAAGAGTCTTACGTTAAATTTTAGTTAGTATCAGTTTTAAGTTTCTTTCTGATGTATACATTTAATTGTCAGTCGTTCTAATCTTAGATTTAGGCAAATAGTTATGAAAATCTAAGTTAGCTGATGTCCCTTATATGCCACGTCCATCGATTTTTTTTCATAATGTCACTGATGTTTTGACTGCTTAGATCGTAACTTGAAAAAAAAAAATAAATAATAATATGTGTAATGGAACTGCCGGTGCAGCGTGTGCTTTACACATTTTTAGAATAGCATACAGTGCTACCAATGAATTCTCTACACGATTGTTTCATTACATTATAACTGAGATTAAATTTGTATAAATAATAATAAAATAAATAATGTATAGTTGTAAATTTCTATAAATATATTTTTAAAAAAGGAATAGCTGTTTCTGGTAGATTTTCTATTTAGGATAAGCTTGCTAGTTGAAATGTACGTGAAAGTTTTTTTTTTTTCGTTTATTCACTCCGATTAAATAAAACAGTAAAAATATAATCATTAAATCCTTTTACCTTGAATAATAACAAAAATTTTAGAGACGTGAAAGAGAAAGGGTCTCAGTAGCTTATAATTAAAATTTTATCCCTTGAAGCCCATCATCCATCTTCTATTCAGCCTTTCGCGTGTATTCTCTGGCATGTGGGTTGTGGTTATGTCTTGAATGAGTCTGTTACTGTCTCCATGTAATTTGTCTTGGGACTGTCTGGTTGTCTTCCCTAACGGTCCTAAAAGTGTGTCAGTTTGCTAAGTTATCATGCTGAGGTTTCACTGTGATTGTTCGAAGTGCTTTGAATTCGGAAAGTTTTAGTTTGTTTATATTAGACTTTGGAGCAGTATATTCAAGAGTCTTACGTTAAATTTTAGTTAGTATCAGTTTTAAGTTTCTTTCTGATGTATACATTTAATTGTCAGTCGTTCTAATCTTAGATTTAGGCAAATAGTTATGAAAATCTAAGTTAGCTGATGTCCCTTATATGCCACGTCCATCGATTTTTTTTCATAATGTCACTGATGTTTTGACTGCTTAGATCGTAACTTGAAAAAAAAAATTATAATCTTAATATTTTCTTGAGACTGGTAATTTTTTAAATAAATAATTCAAACTCTATCCATTATAGTCTCAAAACTTTTTATTTCTCTTATATGTCCAACGTTTCGGCCAATCCGGCCATCTTCAGGGACAATCCACTCAATACCACTTTGAAAACATATAATTTAACAACTCTAAACTTCATGCAGGCTATCCTGCCCAGGTCAAAATATAAATATCTAATTAGTCAATTATCAATTAAAAACAAAGTCAATTTATTTATCTGCAGACACTATTCCTTAAAACTTTTATCACAACCTATTTAAATTATATGTTTTCAAAGTGGTATGGAGTGAATTGTCCCTGAAGATGGCCGGATTGGCCGAAACGTTGGACATATAAGAGAAATAAAAAGTTTTGAGACTATAATGGATAGAGTTTGAATTATTTATTAAAAAAAAACAATAATAATAATATGTGTAATGGAACTGCCGGTGCAGCGTGTGCTTTACACATTTACTTTGTTACCACTTTGTTTTCAGAAAGTAGAAAATACTTTCATTTATAATATGAAAAAGATGGTCAGGGTTGCAGTCTAAAAGAACAAAAATTGTTTACAACTATTTATTATCCGACGCTTCGACTCAGTTCCTAGGGCTTCATCAGGGGAGTTCATGAATATATTTGAATAATAAATATTTGTAAACTATTATCGTTCTTTTTGACCACGACCCGGACCACCTTCTTCATATTTGAAATTATACGGTCAATTATCAACATGTATAATTTTATTTATAGTTTTAACTTATTATTATTATTTTTTGTTTACCGCCTATATGGCTATATCTCACATACTGCGAGGTAGGAGGGGGTTCCTATAGGTATCCAATCAACTATAACTAGTGTGGCAGCTTAGATATTTCATTCTGAGGTATTTCCTCAAAATTGGAACTAACCGGCACCGTTGCAGTTTCCAGGCTGTTAAGAAGACGCCTTAAGCGCCTCGGGTACAATGGCTAAAAAAAAAAAAATACAAAAAGCTATTTATTATTAATTAAAACTGATTATTTTAAAGAGCCAAAGAAATAACATTAAAACCAGGTTAGGTGAAGATGCTGCTAGGTCCCGCCACTTTTCATATCTTCAAGTCATTTCACCACATTCACTAGTTGTCATTGAAATTAACAATTAACAATAATAGGAATCAAGATTATATTAAAAAAATAAAACAAAAGATATTTTTATCATAACACATTTACCTTCTTAATGGCATATCATATATCTATATTACTATTCTCATATACAGAAATTCTCTAAATTAAAATTAATCTGGTAATATATATCACGTCTTCACTACTTTAGTTAACTTTAAGATTTATTCATCTATTTTTATTGCTGCAATAAGGTGATTATTTCAAATAACTGAATTAAAGAAACCTTAGTAGAAGTGGAAGGTATTTTGATAATTTAGCATTTAAGGCATGCCAGACTAATTCAAACTTCGGATGGCTCAGTGAGTAAGGTTCTGTGCTACCAATACTAAGGGTCCTGGTTCGAATTCGTCTGTTGAAGATAATTATTTTTTTACTGTAGGTGTGATTCTCTGTAGGTTTGAGAAGCCGTCTGGGTCCACACAGCCTCATAAAATAGTTACCCTTAATTAGGAAAAAATCTGGCGGTCGAGCTTGATAATGAACA